>NC_143070.1:29042833-29193000 GCF_052426305.1 Pelodiscus sinensis
AGTGATGTTGTGACACAACGACCTTGGAAAATGATGGATTTTAAAAGTCTTGGCCTCCTAGGAAACCTGTTTTTCTATCTGATTCCCAGGCACAAAGCAGGGCGCTGGAGCAAGGTCACTGACACACAGTCCCACAGAACCATGTTCTGGCTGCTGCTTGTTTGCTGCACCACCGTTCCCGCTACTGCTCCATCTCCAATGGCCCGGCCCCGGCCCCTTCTGCTGCCCCACTCCCCCCCCCCCCCCCCCCCCGCACACATATGCCCTCAGCCCATTCCCTCAAGGTCCCACCAGCTCTGGGTGATGGCAGTTCTGAGTGGGGAACCTCTCCCCACACACTGACCCCAGCAGGGCTCATCCCTGAGAGCTCTGTGACTGCAGCTCCAGCCATCACTGAACACACCCAAAGGCTCCGTCTGCATGGGAGAGAGGAGCCGGCAAACCCCTGGGCCACCCGCCCTCTCTTCACCGGCCCCCGGCAGCACCACCCTGCTCCCCAGCGCAGGGCGTGTGGGGGTGGCCAGGGCTTAACCTGTCACCAGAGAGGGGCCGGGCTCCAGCATGTTTGTTATTTTCCCAACTGAATTGCTGAGCCCAGAGGTGCCAGGGCTGAGAACTGAGGTCTCAAAGGGGCCAAGTGCGTCTGTATCTTTAAAAAGCCTCAAAAACCAACAAGTGCTCCTGTAGCAGCTGAGAAACCAACAACCAATCCAGTCATCTCTCTGTTAGGCTGTAAGCCCAGAGGGGCCAGGGCTGGGAACTGACGAGTGCCGTGGGGCCGGAGCTGAGCCCTGGGCCAGTCCTCGCACAGATTCGGTGCTGAGGGTCCCTCCCCCAGGCAGGCCCGGCCCAGCTCTGCTGCTGCCCGTCACTCAGACACTAAAAGGGTCCCGGCATTTCCTGACCCCACATGGCACCTCAGTGGTTTGTGCCCAGCCCCAGGCAGAATGGATCCCCGGGCAGCCCGGCTCTGTGGGCCGGGCCCCAGGCAGGGCAGGCGTGTCCCTGGCAATACAGGCTGGGCCTGGCATCATCCCAGTCCGGCTCCTCACGAGCTGTTGGGGAGGCTCCCTCAGACCCTGCTTACACACCAGCGGGTTGGCCAGGGCAGCCGGACCAGCCCCACCAGCACAGACAGCAGCCAGGAGAGCTCGTCCGGGCCCTGCTGACACACCCGCCCTGCGCACTCAGGGGAGAGTCAGGAGCTGCCCAGTGGATCAGCAGAGCGTTCACATGGCCACAGCCCGTGTGTCTCCTGGGCGCACCTCAGTGCACGTCATAAAATGTATTCCGCACACGGCTAGGGACAGTTGGAGGGAGCACTGGTGTACACCCCTCGGGGATTCTAGGGACACTCTGGCTGGAACCTGCCCCTCCCTTCACCCTCCTCTGTGCTCATAGTGCCTGTTCCTCTTGCCCCCATTGCCCCCCTTCTGCCCCCTCATCTGTGCCTCCCCTTCCCTCTCCCAGCATCAGCCTGTCCCCTCCCCCCAACCCCGCCCCACTGACACCTTCCCACCCCTCCCCCGCTCCTCCTGCCCTTTCCCTTCACTGTCTCCCCCTTGGCCCCTGATAGCCCTAGTGCCTGCCCCTCCTCCTGCCCCATTGCTGCCAGCCCGCCTGCTCCTCCTCTGCCCTCTGCCTTTAACCCCTCCCCAAGTACCTCTCTAGCCCCCTGGCACCCACCCTTCCCTTCCCACCCACTGAGAATAAAACCTTCCCTCTCCCCCCATCTGCCCTGGTGCCTTCCCCATCCCTGTCCCCCGGCATTTGTCTCTCCCCCACTCTGCCCCTTCTTGCTTCCCCTTTCTCCTCCCGCCCTGCCCCCTCCCCTCAGCACAAGCCCCTTTCCTCTCCCCCACCCCCATCCTGCTACCTGCCCCCTCCTCTCACATTTCCTCCACCTTCCCCTTAGTTCTCCCCTGCCCCTCGCCCTCTGCCCCCCCCCCGCGCCCGACCCTGCATCCCTCATCCCCCTCTAGCTCCTGGTACCAGCCCCTCTGGTCACTGCTCCTCTGCCTCCCTGAGGCCCCTCTCTGCCTTCACCTCCGTCGGAATCACAGAACTGGCAGGGACCTCGAGAGTCATCGAGTCCAGTCCCCGGCCCTCACGGCAGGGCCAAGCACCATCCAGACCATCCCTGACAGGTGTGTGTCCAGCCCGCTCTTCAATATCTCCAGGGATGGAGACTCCACAACACCCCCCAGGCAATTTATTCCAGTGTCTCACCACCCGGACAGCCAGGAAGTTTTTCCTGGTGTCCAACCTCAACCTCCCTTGCTGCAGTTTAAACCCCATTGCTGCTTGTCCTGTGCTCAGAGGCCAAGGGGAACAAGTTTTCTCCTTCCTCCTTGTGACACCCTTTTAGATACTTGAAAACTGCTCTCATGTCCCCTCTCAGTCTGCTCCTTTCCAAACCAAACAAGCCCAATTCCGTCAGCCTCCCCTCCTAGCTCATGTTCTCTCGACCTTGCATCGTTCTTGTTGCTCTTCTCTGGACCTTCTCCAATTTCTCCACCTCTCTCCTGAAATGTGGGGCCCAGAACTGGACACAAGACTCCAGCTGAGGCCTGATCAGCGCAGGGCAGGGCAGAAGGACGACTCCTCGTGTCTCGCTCCCTGGGCCCCCCTTTGGGTCCTGTGGTGTAGGCCCCACCCCATCATCTCTGCTGCACTGGTGCCCACATCTCCTTCCCCCCTCTGCCTCCCTAGGGCCTGCCCTTCCCCACACCCCTCTGTCTGCCCCTCTGCCCCCTTCCTCCCCCTCTGCCCCCTGGTGTCCACCCCTCCCTCTGCCCTCCTTGCATCTGCCCCTCCACACAGCCCCCCTGGGGACTGCCCCATCCCTCGCCCCTCTGTGGCCTTGTGCCTGCTCCTCTTGCCCCACATTGGCCCTACGGTTGCTCACTCTGCTCCACCCCTCCCCCTCTGCCCCATCATCTGCCCCATCATCTGCCCCTCCCCCTTCCTCTCCCAGCATTACCCTGCCCCTCCCCCCACAGTCAGCTTGCCACCCCTCCCCCGCTCCTCCTGCCCTTTTCCTGCTCTGTGTCTCCTCACCGGCAGAGGGGCCTGACTCCCCTCAGGTAATAAGCCCCCCCCCCCCGCACAGCGATTAACGGGGGGGGAGGTTAATTCCCCCCTTAGCCCAGGGACCCGCCCCTGCCCCCGGCCCTGACTCTGTGACTCTCTCCCCAGTGGACGTGACGCTGGATCCAGACTCGGCTCATCCCAACCTCGTCCTGTCTGAGGATCGGAAAAGCGTGAGATACGGAGACACGAGCCAGGATCTGCCCAACAATCCGGAGAGATTTGACCCTTGTGTCTCTGTGCTGGGCGCCGAGGGGTTCGCGGGCGGGAGGCGTTACTGGGAGGTGGAGGTGGGAGACAAGACTGCCTGGGACCTGGGGGTCTGCAGGGAATCTGTGAGCAGGAAGGGGAAGGTTTTACTCTCACCTGGGAATGGATACTGGGCCGTGTGGCTGAGGGACGGGGGATACGAGGCCCTCACCTACCCCTCCACCCCCCTCCCCGTGAGCGCCAGGCCCAGCCGGGTGGGGGTTTTCCTGGACTACGAGGCGGGCGAGGTCTCGTTTTACAATGTGACTGACGGGTCCCATCTCTTCACCTTCACCGGCACCTTCTCCGGGACGCTGCGCCCTTTCTTCTGTCCCGGTCTCAACGCCGGGGGCACCAACGCGGCTCCCCTGACCATCTGCCCGGTGCCGGCCCAGCCGGGAGGGAATCCCTGCCCCTAACAATGACCCCGCGGCACCGACTGGCCCCTCCCAGCGCTGCGGCTCTTCTCCCGGGGTGGGGCCGGTTACTGCAGGTACCTGGATGTTTTGTGCCAACCGGTCACTGCCCCTTTCCCTTTGCAAATGGATTCTCCAGTGGAAAACCGGACACCTGGCAGCCCAGCCCAGGCCGGGTGAATGGGACCCCCTGGCTGGAAAGAACCCAGGCTGCCTTTCCCCCCACCCCAGGTTTGCTCCACCCCAGCACAGGGTGATGCTGGTACGAAACACGGCCAGACAGTGGGTGAGGTTTGCTGCTCTCACCTTCCCTCATCTCCTGCCCCAGGGGGAGCAGATGGTGGGGGAGGGAGAAGGGGACTTTCACACCTGTCAGAGTTTTCTAACACTGTGACATCTCAATGTCAAATATGAAAGAAAAAGAAGTCTTCTAATTTAAAAACTGTTGTTGTTGTAACCAGGTGGCGGCCCAACAACTTTTCCTTTATGTTTCAACAGCTTTTTATTAAAAATCTATTTTTAGAAATGGAATGATTGACCTTTATTCTTCCCTCACGTCAATATGGACATTTGTATACATCCTTTGCAATTTTCAACTTTCTACCACATATCGTTGGTAATCAAGATATGACCCCTCCCTGCCTGCTCCTGCATCAATTAACACCGCTCTGCCCCATAATGTAAGAACTAGGAGTCACCAAATGAAATTAATAAGTAGCAGGTTTAAAACAAACCAAAGGAAGTTTTTCTTCATGCAGCACAGTCAACATGTGGAACTCCTCGCCGGAGGATGTTGTGAAGACCAGGATTTTAACATGGTTCAAGAAAGAGCTTAATAGATTCTTGGAGGTTAGACCCAGGAATGACTATTAGCCAGGATGGGCAGGGAGGGTGTCTTGGCCTCTGTTTGTCTGGGGCTGGGAATGGGCCACAGGGGGTGGGTCACTTGGGGATTCCCTGTTCTGTTCATTCCCTCTGGGGCACCCAAATTGGCCACTGTGGGCAGACAGGACACTGGGCTGGAGGGGCCTTTGGCCTAACCCAGCCTTGCCATTCTGATGTTCTGTAGAGCAGTTAATCATAGAAATGCAGGGGAGGGCGACAGGTTTATTGCAGAGCAGGGACGTGCTCTCCTTGGTGAGGAAATGCTGCCGCCTGGTACCTGAGCCCTGCAGGAGGGACCGTCTCAGCTGTGCCTCATTGGCACTGATGGCCCAGCTCTCTCCTCCCTGCAGCAGCAGAGCCAGGCTCCGATTGGGCTTTAGCCCTAGCGTACCATGCCCAGAGAGGAGCGGTTCAGTGTCCCTGTGGCTCTGCGAGAGGCAGGCCCTGTCCCCACAGATGGGCTGGCAGGTTGTATAACCAGCTGTGACACTGCCCTGTCCTACCTACAGCAACCTGCACTGCAAAGCAGCAGCTTTTCCCCCTCACAGCGCTGGCGGAGCCGTGTGAGTGTTCGCTCCCAGCCTGCTGGCAGCTGTGAGAGCCCTGGGGCATGCTGGGGGGGCCTGGCCCACTCCAGCAGGGATCAGAGAGCCCAGGGGCCATGCACACACGTTGCAGCACCACCCGCCCAGGGTCCGTGCTCTCCGGGGTATCTTACTGCCCAGAGACCGGCACCAGGGCAGTTCACAAACACCAGCGGGGGGCCTGTGAGGGTCACCACCTTAGAGAGGGAAAAAAATCTGACTGCTCCAGGCACCTGCCTGCCCCCCGCCCCCCCCCGGGCTCTGTGTTTGCATCCCACACGGGCTCCTGTTCCTAGGGCTGCCTCAGGCCCCATCCTTGCCCCCACTTCCCTTCCACCCTCCACTGCCCTGCCCCCTCCTAGGGAGCCCTGGGGGAGGGGCTGGGCTGGGGAAGTGGAGGCCTGTCCCTTCCCTCTGTCTGTCCTTACACTCCACCCTCTCAATCTCCCTGGCACCTGCCCTTTTTCCTCCCCTCCCCACACCTCCTGGTGCCACCCCCCCTTCCCTCACTGCCTTCTCAAGGCCTGCCCCCTGCCTCCTTCTCTGTGCCCACCTCCTCACTGCCCTCTGCCTCAGTTCTCCTCATGCCTGTCTGTGCCCCCACATGTGACTTACCCCCCCACCTTCCTTATGCCCCCCCCTTTAATCCCTTCTGCCCCGGCAACCACTGCTCCCTCCCCTCCCCCTCCCTTTTGTCTGCCCCTGGCACTTGCCTCTTCTCCCACCCCTTGTGCCCTCTAGCCCCCGGCATCCACCCCTTCCCTTGTCCTCCCACCCCCTGATGCCCACCCCCCTCAGCCCAATTTGTCCCTTGTGCCTGTCCAATCCCACACCCCACCACTGTCCTGCTGGCATTTCTCTCTCCCCCACTCTGAGCCCCCCACCACCAGCCACTGCCTTCCCCTTCCTTCTCTTGCCCTGGGTCCCACCTAGGCCTCAGCATGAGCCCTTCCCTTGCCCCCTGCCTGTGCCTGCCCCTTCCCTCACTCCCTCCCCCTGCCACCTTCCCCTTAGTTCTGCCCCTCCCCTCTCCTCTGCCTCCCTGTCACCTGCACCCCTCCCCAAACCACTGGTGCCAGCTCCTTTGAGCTCCCCTCCTCTGCCCCCTAGGCCCATTTCTCCCAGCTACCTGCCCAATGCAAGTCTCCCCTCTTGGCCCCCTTTCGGCCCCCTGATGTTTGCCCCTTCCCGTCCCCCCTCCTCTAGCCCACTGGTGCCCTCTCCTCCCCTCTGGGTCCTGCCCCTCCACTCACCTTTCCTCTGCCTCCCTTATGCCCTCCCTTCTCCACACCCAACTGTCTGCCCCCTCCTGTGCTCCCCTGTTCCCTTGTCTCCACTCTGCCCCCTGGCGCCTGCCCCTCTGCTCTCTGCCCTGCTTGCCTCTGACCCCATCCTTCCCTAGGGACTGCTCCTTGCCGTGCCCATCTCTGTTCTCCAGGCACCCACCCCTCATGCCCCTCCCCCCTTGATAATCACCCTCCCCTTTCTGCCCTTTTGCTCCCTGGGGTCTGCCCCCCATCCCCCTCTCACCTCTCTCTTTCCCTTGTCACCTGCCCCGTCTCCCACCCCCTCCTTGCCCCTGGTGTCACGCGAGGCCTGGAGAATGTGGGCAGCTGTGGGAACGTGAGTCAGGAAGTGTCATTTCCCCTTCACTGCACACAGGAGCCAGGGGCACCCAGTGACGTGACCAGGCAGCAAGACTGACCCACGCACAAGGCAGCGTTTCCTCAGGCAGCGCAGTCGGCCGGCGGGGCTCTGCCGGGGGGGGGGGGGGGGCTGAAGGCCAAAGTCACAGCATGGCTCAGAAAGGGCAAGATCCGTTCACGGAGGGTCGCTCCGTCAGTGGCTCTGAGCCAGGACGGGCAGGGATGCGCCAGCCTGATCTGAGTGTCCCCGACCTCCGTGCACTGGACGCTGGGAGTGGGTCACAGGTTGGATAGTGGGGGAGGTCGGGGTTGGAGATGAGGAAAAACAATTTCCCTAGGTGGGTAGGGAAGCGCTGGGCTGGGTTCCCTAGGGAGAGGGTGGAATCTCCATCCCTAGAGGTGTTTCAGTCCCACCTGGACCAAGCCCTGGCTGGGATGATTGAGTTGGGTGGGTCCTGCTTTGGGCCGGGGGCTGGACACGATGCCTCCTGAGGTCTCTTCCCACCCTAGGATTCTATAATTCTATGATCACTAGACGATTCCCTCCTCTGCTCATTCCCTCTGGCTGCTCCAGGCGCTGCAGTGGCAGGAGGCAGGACACTGGGCAGAGGGACCAGGGGTCTGACCCAATATGGCTGATTTTGCATAAATATTAGTTATAATAATAACAACACAGTTGTAAAAACTGTAGAAACCATTTCATATTTAGCTAGAAGCCATCTTGTATAACAGAAACCATTTCAGGTTTTTGCTTTGGCACGTAGACCAGAGTGAACTTTCTATCACCCCATGTGCCAGGCCAAGACAGATGTGCTATTGGAATGTGTTCATTGGGCAGTTTCAAGGGAAGCCTTACTCCCTGCTACCTGCCTCCATCTTCTGCTGCTAAGGCTTTGCTTTTCCTAGTTTAATTGATGATTTCTGTAATTGGATGCCCCAAAGTCAGACTGTTTGGTTAATGGTATAAAGATACTAAGATCGATTGTATTAGCAGCCTCGCTGGGCCCAGCTCTGCTGGGATCACGTTTGGCTCACTTTGCTTTTATTGTCCAATCAAACCGTCTGTTTAGCCACGTAAACTGAGTGAAGCTTTTGCTTCAACACAGTTAAAACAGAAACTCCCCCAGACACTGGCCTGTCATGCTGGTGATGTTGTCACACAACGACCTTGGGAAATGATGGATTTTAAAAGTCTTGGTCTCCTAGGAAACATGTTTTTGTATCCGGTTCCCAGGCACAAAGCAGGGTGCTGGAGTGAAGTCTTTGAAACACAGTCCCAGACCCGTGTTCTGGCTGCTGCTGTCTGCTGTGCAGCCATTCCTTCTACTGCTCCATCCCCAAGGACCTGGCACCAGAAACTTCTGCTGCCCCTGCCCCGGTGCCCTCGGCCTGTCCCTCCAGGTCCCACCAGCTCTGGGCAAAGGCAGCTCCGAGTGGGGAACCTCACAGCTAGTGCAGGCCGGGCTGCCTCCCCCCCCACACACACACACCCTGTCCCCAGCAGGGCTCAGCCCTGAGAGCTCCGTGACTGCAGCTCCAGCCGTCACTGACCCAAGCCAAAGGATATGTCTGGCCCAGGCAGCTCTGACGCTGCACGGGAGAGAGGGGCCAGCAAACGGGGTCTGTGGGGCTAGCAAACCCCTGGGCCACCCACCCTCTCTTCACCAGCACCTGGCAGCCCCACCCCTCCTCCCCAGTGCAGGGCGTGTCACGGGAGAGGTGCCGGACTCCAGCACGTTTGTTACTTTCCCAGCTGATGGGCCGAGCCCAGATAGGCTGGAGGTCCTGGGGCTGGGAATCGCCGGGCCCAGAGGTTCCAGAGGGCACCACGTGCAGTTGTATCTTAAAAAAACCAACAAGTGTTCCTATAGCGCCTGAGAGACCAACAACAAATGTATTGTTAGTCTGTGGAGCTGCAGGACTTTGTGAGCCGAGAGGTGCCAGGGCTGGGAATGGACACAGATTCGGTGCTGAGGGTCCCTCCCCCAGGCAGGCCCAGCCCAGCCCTGCTGCTGCCCGTCACTCAGACACTAAAAGGGTCCCAACATTTCCTGACCCCACATGGCACCTCAGTGGTTTGTGCCCAGCCCCAGGCAGAACAGATCCCAGGCAGCCCAGCTCTGTGGGCCGGGCCCCAGGCAGAGCAGGCGTGTCCCTGGCAATACAAGCTAGGCCTGGCGCCTCCCACACCCGGCTCCTCATGAGCTGTCGGGAGTGGGGGTGCTCCCTCAGACCCTGCTGACAAACTAGTGGGTCAGCTAGAGGAGCCCCACCAGCACCACCATAGACACCAGCCATGAAAGCTCATCCAGGCCCTGCTGTCTCACCCGCCCTGCGCGCTCAGAGGAGATTCAGGAGCCTCCCAGCGGATCAGCAGAGCGTTCACATGGCCACAGCCCGTGTGTCTCCTGGGCGCACCGCAGTGCACGTCACAAAATGTATTCCACACACGGAGAGAGACAGTTGGAGGGAGCACTGGTGTACACCTCCCCCCCGGGGGTCCTAGGGAAATCCTGGCTGGAACCTGCCCCTCCCTTCACCCCCCTCTGTCCTCATGGTACCTGCTCCTCTTGCTCCCCCCCGCAATAATCCCCTTCTTCCCCTCCCGCTACCTCTCCCAGCATCAGTCTGTCCCATCCTTCCCACACCCACTGTCGTCTTCCCTCCCCTCCCTTGCATCTCCTGCTTTTCCCCCTAATTGTCTGCCCTTGGCCCCTGTTAGCTCCGGTGCCTGCCCCTCCCCCTGCCCCATTGCTGCCAGCCCATCTGCTCCTCCTCTGCCCCCTGCCTTTAACCTCTCCCCTGGTACCTCTCTAGCCCCCTGGAACCCACCCTTCCCTCACCTCCCCACCCACTGAGGATCAAATATTCCCTCCCCCTCATCTGCTCTGGTGCCTTCCCCATCCCTGTCCCCCAGTATATGTCTCCCTCCCCCACCCCTAGGTGCTTCCCCTTTCTCCTCCTGCCCCACCCTTCCCCCTGCAGCACAAGCCCCTTTCCTTTTCCCACCCTCACCCCAGCTGCCTTCCCCCTCCCCTCACACTCCTTCCACCTTCCCCTTAGTTCTCCCCTGCCCCTTCCCTCTGCCTCCCTCATCCTGCACCGCACACCCCCACTAGTCTCTGGTACGAGCCCCTCTGGTCACCTCTCTGCCTTCACTTCCATCAGAACCACAGAACTGGCAGGGACCTCAAGAGTCATCGAGTCCAGTCCCCAGCCCTCACAGCAGGGCCAAGCACCATCCAGACCATCCCTGACAGATGTGTGTCCAACCCGCTCTTCAATATCTCCAGGGATGGAGATTCCACAACCCTCCTAGGCAACTTATTCCAGTGTCTCACCACCCGGACAGGTGGGAAGTTTTTCCTCATGTCCAGCCTCAACCTCCCTTGCTGCAGTTTAAGCCCCTTGCTGCTTGTCCTGCCCTCAGAGGCCAAGGAGAACAATTTCCCCCCTTCCTCCTTGTGACGCCCTTTTGGGTACGTCTAGACTACAGGCTTCTGTCGACAAAGAGTGTCTAGACTACATTGAGTTCTGTCGACAAAGCAAGCTGCTTTGTCGACATGGTAGTGTAGACGCAAAGGACAGTTTACATGCAATAACACCTTCTGTCGACAGAAACTCTGTCAATAGAAGGCGTTATGCCTCCTAAAATGAGGTTTACCAGCGTCGACAAAATTGCTGAGTTCTGTTGACATTATGTCGACAGAACTCAGTGGTAGTGTGGACGCAGGTATAGTTTTGTCGACAAAAGTCCACTTTTGTCGACAAAACCCTGTAGTCTAGACACACCCTAAGACACAGAATAGATTTTGCTTCCCAGTGGTCCCGCGTCCCTCCTTTATCTCTGCTGTTACCCTTTAACCTCACCCAGAGACTCCTGAGAAGTCTATCTGCTGTGTCCAACTCTGCCTCAGGCCAAGTGTTTGCATGTTTCATATCGAAGGAAACTCCTCCTCCCTTTTTCCCTGCCAGTCCTTCCCGAGCAAGCTCTACCCTTCTGTGCCAAAATTCCAATAAAGTGTATTATCCCACCACGTCCCTGTGATACCAACTTCTTCCTGCTCATTACCCATCATTTCCATGTGTCTATACGAGCATCTAAGACACAGATTAGATTTTGCTTCCCAGTGGTCCCTCGTCCCTCATTTATCTCTGCGGTTACAGCCCCTGCTCGCTCCCATTTCTGGCCCGTCCCCCAGGTGTCCATGTTGTTCACTTACCTGTGGGCTTTGGGCACCTGCCCCCATCAAACCTAGTTTAAAGCCTCCTCACTAGGTGAGCCAGTCTGCACCCAAATACTCTTCCCTTCCTCAAAAGGTGAACCCCAGCCCTGCTGAGCAGCCCTTCCTGCAACAGCATCCCATGGGCAAGGAAGCCAAAGTCCCCTCCCCACAGAGCTGTAGCTGTCTGTGCCCAGGGGTCAGACACCGCCTGGGCTCGATGGCTGGAGGGAAGTGGGGAACGGCTGCACTTTGGGAGTCAGAAGTGTTGTCTGGAAACATAAAGAGCCATTTTAAAGCAATTTTAAAGCAATTTCCTGAACCAGCAGTTCCATGGATGGCCAGGGGAGGCCTCTTCTGTGTCCCAGAAGAGCATAAGTAAATGTGAGCAAAGGTTACAACAAGGCACCACTGGGACTTGAACCCAGGATCTCCTGTTTATAAGGCAGGTGTTTTAGCCAGCTAAGCCATGGTGCCCTCCTTGAAAAGGGGTTTGAAACTGTTCTACTTTATGGTGCCAGACACCCCCTTCCCATTCCAAAGTGCAGCCGTTCCCCATTCCCCTCCAGCTCTTGCCATGACTCAAGGCCTGCGCAGCCCAAGACATTTGATCCAAAACAGAACTGGATCATTTAATGCAGGAAAGGTCAATCAATGGCATTTAACCAGGATGGACAGGGCAGGTGTCCCTAGCTGGTATATTCTAGAAACTGGGAATGGGTGACAGGAGGGGTCACTTAACAATTGTCTGTCCTGAGGATTCCCACTGGGCAATGGAATTGCCGCGCGGCACGGGGTTCGAACAAGCCGGCTTTTAAAAATGGCGGAGCCGGCTTTATGCTAATGAAGCCCGGGAAATTCAAATCCCGGGCTTCATTAGCAAGTTCGGTATGCATACATTACCCCCCTAGTTCGAAGTAGGGGGGTAGTGTAGACATACCCTGACTGGGAGACACTCCCAGCAGCCAAGCACAGAGAATTACAGGCCACACAGGCCAGAATGGTCTGCATCCAGCAGCCAAAGTAGCTTAGTGGGGAGAGTATTAGACTGAAGGTCTAGGTCCCTGGTTCAATTCCTGGCTTTGGTATGCTCCAATAGGGGCTAATTGCTGCAAGTTGATGGTTTTGCTTAGAGCTGTTATCACAACCTGCACTGCAGGAGAAAAGGGGAGATGAGCTGCATCCTGGGGCTCTTTCTGCTTTCTCTTGTCCCTGGGTCTCTTGTCCCTGGGTCTCTATCCTGCCACAGGGCAGGTACAAGGGCTACAGTTGGGGGGAATCAGGTGACACCACAAAAAACACTCCCTGTTGGCAGTGCTGGAACATGGCACCACATGAGCATGTTGCTAGCACCCATGTCTCCCCCCCTCAGGGCCACTAGAGATGTCCAGCAGCTCTGTCCTTGCACCCTGGGGCTGTCTGTCTGGGCCATGCACTCACACACACTGGCCCCTCCCTTTCTCAGGCAGGGCTCCTGTTGTTCCTTGCTTTACTCAACCTGGGAGTTGGGCTTATCCCCAAGCAGCAGGGGCTGTGTTTACCTGGGGAGACACAAATAGCAGCAGAACCCCCTTTCCCACTTTTTGCTCAGCTTTGAACCAGGAGCCTTTTGCACATTAAGCAAACACGATAACCACCACCCCACAGAAACATGCTTGTCAGTTTTTTTCAGTACATAAACTTGGACAAATATTCTGTTACTAATTCTTTGCCCAAGGCAGAGCAAGAGCAGGGAACAAGACCCCCCCCCCCAATACTTCTCTAGACCCTTTGCTCCCAACATGGGGGGGGGGGCTGTGCGCCTCGGGAGGAGTGACCCACATCATATCCCCAGCATTTCTGCCCTTCATGGATGGACCTTTGGGGGAGGCCCAGACGCTCCATCCTCTCACTCAACTCCTATCACACACTGGAGCAGGGCAGCCCCCAAGGGTAGGGCTGAGCCAAGGGGTGCTGGTCAAGGGGCAGAGGCTGCAGGAGCTGAGCGTTTCCCTAGAGCCCAGGGACTAATAACAAGGCACCATGCTCTGTGTCTCTCTCAGAAGGCGCAGAAAGGGATTGACTGGGGACGGGGAGAGTGGCTCAAGGGTTGTGAAGCTTGTTGTCCAGGTTAGGGCGTGGCCAAAACACAGGCCTCGCTGGGAGCAGGATTTGAACCTGCACAAGGAAACCCTATTGGATTTCTAGTCCAATGCCTTAACCACTCAGCCACCACAGCTGTGAACTCAGCAGCGGCCTAGGATCAGGGAAACTGGTAAATAATCCCAGTGCCCAGGCCTGACCTCACCTGCCCCACACAATTCACACAGCAAACCTGGCTCCAGAACAGGGCAAGCTTGGGGGCTCATTGCTGGGCCCTGGGGTGAAGCATTAAACCAGCCCCCTCCTGTGGGGCCTGTGAGTGTTGCTGTCCCTGCTGTACAGACAGGGCCATGGAGACAGGGAGAGGTTCACTGAATGGGCCAAGGTCACCCAGCTTGTTAGAGTCAAAATCTGCCCCCAGCTCCCTGCCCCACCCACCGACGTGCTGACTCCCTCACTGCCAGGGGGCTGTTTGCATTGGCCTCTTTTGTTTTCTTTTCTGCTGGGAGACATTGGGACAGTTGGCCAGGGCGTCCCACAGTTGCCATCTCCCTCTGTGCAGGTGCTGTCCAGAGCCCCGACTAGCAAACGCTGACACTGCTGTTAGGTCCAGACCAGAGGGGAGTGTTTAAGGGTTATTTCAGAAGAAGGGTTTCCTCCCCAAATAACTGCATCTAAACGGTGTTTTTTATTTCAAAATAAAGTATTTTGAAACAGCACCCGGACACGATTATGCAAATGTAACGCAGGATATTTAAATCCCGGTTTCATTTACAATTTCGAATGTCTCCATTTGCATCCTTCTCTTGAAAGAGGGTGCAAGTGTCGACATGTCCAGTGTGTTGCAACCTCCCAGCACTCACCTGATGTTCCCTCCCCGCTGTCTGGAATTCTCCTCCTCGTCCTGGCGCTGCAGATCATCAGCGTTGTCATCCTGGAGCTGCAGCTGCTGTTGCCCAGGTGTCTCCATCCCAGACTCCACAACTATCCCTGGAGACAGGGGCTCCCCACACCCCGGGATTCAGTCCAGTTCCTCACAGTATGCACAGTGCTGCAGTGCTTCCCCAGAGTGGGACCTGCCCTCACGGGCCCTCACATACCCCTCCCGCAATTCATTGACCTTGGGTCTGACTTGGGCTAGGATGCTGGAGCGGGGAGGTGGCCTTTCTCTGCAAGGCCATCAGCCATTGGGCCATATGTTAGATAATTTCATGGAGGTTAGGTCCATAAAAGGCTATTAGCCAGGGGATAAAATGGTGCCCCGGCCTCTGTTTGTCAGAGGCTGGAGAGGGATGGCAGGAGACAAATCGCTTGATCATTGTCTTCGGTCCACCCCCTCCGGGGCACCTGGTGCTGGCCACGGTCGGCAGACAGGACACTGGGCTAGACGGACCTTTGGTCTGACCCAGTACGGCCGTTCTGATGTTTTTATGTTTATAAATGTTGCATTCCTCCACCTGGACTGCCGGGCCTGCAGAGACTCCCCCTCGGATCACAGCTCCAAGAGGGTCTTTATCTCTGGCCCAGACACTGACAGTGCCCAGTGTTTCTGTCCCTTGCTTGGTCCTGTGACTAGGGCCGGATTAAGGCCTGGGCTAGCCGGGCAGCGCCCTTTATAGCTGCCATCAGGCGCCGCGTGCCCGGCTCCCGGATTGCGGGCTGCAGTAGCTCCCAGCAGCCACCCTGCAGTGGCTGCCCAGGGCGGGGGCCACGTTAACCCCCACAGCGCCAGCCACCAATGCCCTTCCCCCCAATGGCTGCGGGGCCCTGCATGGCCAAGCTCAGTCTGTTCCGGGTGGCCTCGGGCTGCGCACCAGCGACGGTAGCCGGGCTGGGTAAGGCACGTGCATCCTGCTGCCACCAGCTCCGCGCATGCGCCCTCCTCCAACCCAGGGCGCAATTGAACTGTCAGCCTGGGGCACCGGAATGGCTCGGTCCGGCCCTGCCTGTGAAGTGTCCCTGGAGGGGTCTCTGGGGGCTTGTGCCTGTGACATGGCTCTCCGGAAGGCAGAAGTGCTCCATCTTAGGCAAAGGACCCAGAAACAACACTTTACAGCAACAAACACAAGGACGGCTCTTGGTCCTCATCCCCGGGCCACACAGAGTATCCAGAAGCCACTTCCCCACCTCTCCCTTGGCTGCTCTAGAGCTTAGCCCAAAGTCTGATAAACTCTACTCTCCCACCCAACCACCTCTGGGACTCCTCTCCTGCCCAGCTCCTCACACCACGGAGAGTGCAGGGCAGCCACTACCCCAGCATCTCCACTCCTGATCTTTGTCTAATGGCCAAGAAGTTCTGCTTTACCCAAATCACACAGGCACCCTCTCACCCCCGGCTAACCTCATGGCAGACGTGGGTTTCCCTCACTAATTTTGCCATGTCTTTACAGGCAGGCATTGGTGGTATAGTGGTGAGCATAGCTGCCTTCCAAGCAGTTGACCTGGGTTCTATTCTCAGCCAATGCAATGTAAATAGGGAGCATCAAAGCTTCTTGCTGAGCTTATACTTCAACCCTGAAAAAACAGGCACAAATGGGTCCTGCAGCTGCCAGCTGCCTCTTACAGCTCTTCATCCTCTCCAAGCGCATGCACAACAATGCAGTTCCTCGCTCACATACCCCTGCGGCAATTCCTTGACCTTGGCTCTGACTTGGTCTAGGATGCGGGGGTAGGAGGGAGGTGGCCTTTCTTTGCTAGACCATTGGCCATTCGGCCATAAATGTCCACATTCCTCCGCATGGACTGCAGGGCCTGCAGAGACTCCTCCTGGGACCACAGCTTCAAGAGGGTCTTTATCTGTGTCCCAGACAATGACAGTGCCTGGCGTTTGCTGCCCCTTGCTTGATTTGATTCCCAGCCAATGGAAGGTGGGAAGGGAACAGGCAGCCTCCTGGGGGAGATCTTATTTAACCCTGAACAACAGGCACAAGTGGGTCCCACAGCCAAGGGCTCCCTCTCACCCCTTTTCATGGGGAGCAGCTCAAACAAAACTAATTCAGCTGTTGTGGGGTCTGCATGGGGCTTGTACCCGTGACATGGGCATTATTAGCATCAAGCTCTAAACAGCTGAGCCAGCAGGCCCATGAGTGGCCCCACAATAGAGGGAAGAGAAGAGTTTTCCCTGCTATTGGGGAAAGCCGGCCAGGTCAAAGGCCTTTCAGCCACTCAGTCTGGAGCCTCCTCCTACCAATTTTCTGGACTGTTTCCTGAAGAGCTCTCAGCCTTTTGCCTGTTTCTGCTTCCCTGTGCATAGCAGGCAGCTAAAGTAGAGGGGCAGGGGTAGAACAGTCACCCCAGCAAATATATCTGTGGCCAGCACAAGGATTGAACCCCTGATCTTGGCATTACTAGCACGATGCACTAACCAACTGAGCTAGTCAGCCAACTGAAACACAGCTTCCAAATAGCCCTTTCAGAAAGGCACGTCCGGCAGCTGAAGGGATGTCTCTGCAGCTGCCAATGGCTCCTCTCTGACAGGGCCACTAGTGACTCACTGTGATGTGGGCTGGCTCGTCCAGCTGGTTTGAGGGTTGGTCAATGTGGCTGGTGGCTGGCACGGTGCATTGAGACCCAGGGCAAAGAGGCAGCTGGAATCTCTTGCTGCCAGCACCTTGCCTCCCAGCTTCTTCCCTGCCAGCAGCAGCCACAGCCCCTTTCAGTCACTGGGTCAGCCCAGGAAGGGAGGCAGGAATGGGGCCAAGTAGGGAGTCAGGCTGAGGGGGGCAGGCAAAACTCATCTTGCCTTCCAGGGCCACTGACAACAGCTTCTCTCTTGTGCGCTGCTGAGGAGAAAAATACCCTGAGCAGGACCATAAAGACCAATTTAAAAGAGAATTTAGAGGGGGGCACCAAGGGGGCAAGAGTCAGAGCCTGGCAGCTTCTGGGACACAGGAGAGGTCTCCCCTGGCCACCCATGGAACTGCTGGTTCAGGAAAAGGCTGATTGGGAAGGAGTGTTGGGAAGAAGGAAACCATAAGCCTGGAGCAGGTGCAGAGGCTGCTGTGACTGGCACTGGCAAGGCAGGGCTCTGACTGCAATTGCTGGGACAGGAGAGCCAGCGCCACACGCCCTTGTGATTCCCTGGGGGTGTCCATGCTCAGAGAGCCTGAGGGTGCAACTTCTACAGCTCCTGCAGCCATGGAGAGTGAGGGTACATGGGCATCAGGTGCTTCTCACTTGTGGTTTCCTTCTTCCCAAGGGTACGTCTGGACTACCACGTTTTGTCGACGGATACTGTCGACAAAACTTCCGTCGACAAAGAGCGTCCAGACACATTGAGTTCTGTCGACAAAGGAAGCTGCTTTGTCGACAGAACTCCGTAGTCTGGACGCAATGTTACAGGCAATAACACCTTCTGTCAACAGAATTCTGTCGACAGAAGGTGTTATGCCTCGTAAAATGAGGTATACCAGCGTCGACAAAACTGCTGAGTTCTGTCGATGTTATGTCGACAGAACTCAGCGGTAGTGTAGACACTGGTATAGTTTTGTCGACAAAACTAGGTAGTCTAGACACACCCCAATACTCCTCCCCCATCAGCCTTTTCCTGAAACAGCAGTTCTATGGGTGGCCAGGTGAGGCCTCTTCTGTGCCCCAGAAGGACATAGGAAAATGGGCTGGAATAAGGCACCACTAGGCATTGAACCCAGGATCTTCTGTTTATGAAACAAACATTTTAGCCAGCTGAGCCATGGTGCCCTTTTCAGGTTTGTGGGTGAAACTGCTTTATGGTCCCAGACAACACCTTTGACTCCCAAAGTGCAGCAATTTCCTTCCAGCCCTGGCAGTGTCTGCGACTGAGCGGCACAAAGGAAGATACAAGATTGCTGGGGGGGGGTCTTTGCTGGATGAACGTGCCTGAGGAAAGAAGCTGGAAGTGCAACAGACACACAAAAGGGGACGAGGGACAGTTTGAGTCACACACACGGCAGGTGGCGCAGCTCAGCCAGGGACCTTATCCACTCACAGAGCTTCACAGCTTCTCCACCCCCCAAACCCCACCAGGCAAACTGCCCCATGGGCCTCACCTGCACCATGCTCAGGGCCTGGGGATTTTCTGTCCGTTTGCCAGACCAAATAACTAGCCCCCCACTGCTCTGGAGTCTCTGCCTCTCATGGGCCTTCTCATCCTCAGGCTCCGCTTTGTCTCCAGACAGACCCTGCTCTGCTACAGCCACCTCCCTCTGGCTGTCACTCCTGGGCCTTCTAGAGCAAAATGTGCCCCTGTATTCAGACTTTGGATACCTGGGCTTTTAGCAACCAGATCTGCACCTAACACCAGCACTTGCTAGTGAGGGGTCTGAACAGTTTCTGTAGAGAAGGAGACAGCAACTGCCCATCACCCTTGCCAACTACTTCAGAGAGCAGAGGAACTGTTTGTCAGTGAAAGGAAACTGTCACCCCAGCTGGAACTTGAACCCACAATCCCTGACTCAGGAAGCCAGTGCCTTGGCCATTAGGCCCATGCAGCACACAGAAAAAACTGCCAGGGAAAGAAATTCACCCTTCTAAATGGCCCTTCTTAAACTTTTAGCTCCTGATTGAGCCCCTTTGAAGAAGCCAGATACACTGGAAGGGCTGATCACACCCCTCTGAAAATCAGCTTTCCATGGGTATCGGTAGCTGGCTCCAAGTCATGGGCCTTGACATCTCATCTCCCTCCCGAAACCAGGGAAGTGTCTCCCACAGCTACAGCCTCCTGAGGCTCTATGGCCGTGTCTGTACAGCAGGGACAGCAACACTCACAGGCCCCAATATGTCCCCCTGAGCAGCCTCTGATGTTCCCTGCTTGAGCCCCAGAACCAGCCCTGAGTGACGGGGGCAGAGGGGGAGCAGCTCACACATGCCAAGGGGCTGGCCAAGGGCAGAACATGAGCCCTGGGAGGCAGCAGTGACATCACAAGGGCCTTGTGCAGCACCTCAGCTCATTGGCCAGGAGGCAGTGACCTCACAGAGCAACCTTGGCAACAGCCAGGTGGGACAGGCTGCAGGGCTCGGGCATCTCAGAGACCCCCATGGCCTGGCTGCCTGGAATCTCCTTTGTGAGGTTTCCCCTGAGCCTCAGTCCTGGCTGAAGCCTGGCTACAGAGAGAAGAGGCCAATGCAAACAGCGGAGTCAGTACGTGGGTGGGTGAAGCGGTGAGATGGGGGCAGAGCTCAGCTTTAACTTACTAGGTGTGTGTCCCATAGTTCAAAATAATCAATGCGCCTATTTTGAAATAGCTTATTTTGTAATTTGGGGCTGGCTACACAGCACTTACTTCGAAATAAATCACAAGTGGCCCTTTCCGAAAGAAGCCTTGGGCATCTGCAGGAACCTTGTGGGCTCTGGAACAATGTGCGTGGGGCAGGAGAGCTTTCTGTTTGTGCCAGCAGCAGAATTAGCTCAAGTGGTAGAGCGCTCGCTTAGCATGCGAGAGGCAGTGGGATCGATGCCCACATTCTCCAACCACAGCTCAATTCTTATCCCTTACTTTAAGGATCAGGGGCTCAGTGGCCCCCTCTCTCTTCCTACCTGCTCTCCCAAAAGAGACAGACGTGGCTCCCCCTTTCTTTCCCCCCAGCAATTGCCATGCTGCAAAGCAGAGAGTGGAGATTTCAGACTCAGCCAACCAGCCAACAAGCAGGCTCTGTGGTGCAATGGAAAGCATGTTGGACTTCTATGCTGTAGTGGCAACAACAAGACATTCAAAGGTTGTGTGTTCAAGTCCCACCAGAGTCACTTTAGCTGCTTTCTCATTTCCAGGGCACCTTTTACAGACCAGGCAGACCCCAGTTCCCAGCAGACCCCAGTAAGGATGGAGGGAAGGGCTGGTTCTTGGGGTAGGGGCTGGGGGTTGTTCTGAAAGGCTGCAGGGGCCATTAGACCGTTTTGTCCCTCCCTGTCTCCTACCAGTGCTGAGCAACACTCAGGCTGTGTCTACACTGCACGGCTCTTTGGGAAAAACCTACGCAAATTTCAAAACCCAATTTGTGCAGCTTTTTCTTCTGCTTTTTTTGGAAGAAGCTTTTCTGACATTTGGCCTGTTACACTGGGCAAGTCACACAAGGGAGGCAGCAGGCAGAACCTGCCCAGTGCACCAGCCTTCCAGGGCAGGGGAGGCCAAGTCACAAGCCTCCAGTTGCTGCCTGGCCTGATTCATCTCCCTTCCCCAGGCTGGCAGCAAGGGGCATTTTCAGCTGATGTCACTCCCCTGTCACGTGGGTGTTGGGCTCATGAACAGGCTAGTAAGCAGCCGCTGCACTTACCTGGGCACCCAGGGGAGCAGCAATAAGAGCAGAGCCTGTCTTTCAACCAGGGACCTTTTGCATGTTAGTCAACAGCGAAAATCACTACCCCACAGAAACACACTTTGGCTTTGGGGGAACTTGTCTGACTGTTCTGTTACTCAGTCCTTCTAAAACCCTGCTCTGTGGGGGAGGGGATGCACCTTGTGAACACTCCACCTCTTGTTCTCAGGGAAGCCACTAACCCGAGCTGCCAGCTCCTCATTTCCTCACCAGCCCCTTGAGATTTGTAGCTCAAAGCTGGAGCTGCTGTGGAAGGAGGTGAAGCTACAGAAGCTGACAGGGGAAAATCAGCAGGCCAAAGGTTATTTTTTCTCCTCCCTAGGCTGATGTGGAGAAGAAAATCCTCTTCCCTTCTCCTCAGAAGATGGAACTTGCAGCTTGTTTTCTCTCTGGTTCTACTAAAGCTGGACCCCAGGACTAGACTTTTTCTTTCTAAAACCCTGGTGAAAGCTGAGAGTGAATTGCTTGTAGGCTGAGAATGTGAGTTAAAGAAGGGCATCGCCCAGCATGAGGCTTGAACCCATAGTGCTGAAATTAAGAGTCTTATGCTCTACCAACTGAGCTAGCCAGGCTAGTACAATAGCTTTCCTAATATGCCATCATAGGGTAGCAGGAACCGAGAGTTCTCAAGTGCCTGACTCAAGGCTCTTTCTTGCCCTAATGGGGGGCTCTGGTCTGTGGGGAGGTTTGAGCACAAATCCCCCTCCTGACACACCCACTTCTTTCCCCACAAGGAACGGCTCCATTTCCAACACTCTAGCGACAGGAGAAGGGGACGGTTTCAGGATTTCTTTTACCGCTGCAGCATGGGGAGATGGAGGGAATTCAAACTCCTTTGCGAGCTTTGTTCTTCTGGCACAAAGTGTGACAGGAGGGTGACATGCCATGCTGACCGCCAGCCACTGTGACCAAGCCTCTGAGAAGGAAAATGTATTTTGTTAAAAGGAACAATGTGAAGTGTGTATGCAACTGACTGAACGTGAGCTTGCGTTGTGTGTGAGAGATAGTGAACCTACTAAAACCAGCCTGATCTAGCTTTTCTGCTGCAAGGATGAGACTAACACCCATGTAACTAAGTTTATCTCTGCATATTGAGATAAAAGTAGCTTTAAGCATTAAGCCAATCGTAACGCTGTCACTAGCTTATGTGATGTCTATTCTATTTTGTGTGCAACCATGAATGTATATAAGGTTACCACGGACATTTGATTTTGGAAGTCTTTCTTTTGAAACTTCCCACAGCT
Source organism: Pelodiscus sinensis (assembly GCF_052426305.1). Taxonomy (NCBI): domain Eukaryota; kingdom Metazoa; phylum Chordata; order Testudines; family Trionychidae; genus Pelodiscus; species Pelodiscus sinensis. The sequence goes on from NC_143070.1 coordinate 29,064,543, forward strand.
CTTAATAAAAGTGTTTCTCTCCTTCCAACCCTGCGTCTGGATTTCCATGACACCTCAAACCAGCTGGACTAGCCAGCCCACGTCACAGTGAGTCACTAGTGGCGCTGTCAGAGAAGAGCCATTGGCAGCTCCAGTCATCCCGGCAACTGCCGGAGGTGCCTTTCTGAAAGGGCCATTTGTGGGCTTAGTCTTGGCAGGCTGGCTAGCTCAGTTGGTTAGAGTGTGGTGCTAATAATGCCAATGTCATGGGTTCAAGCCCTATGCTGACCCCCTGAGATGTTTGTTGTGGTGATTGTCCTCACCTACCCAAGAAGCCACCAGTACAGACAGAGCCTTCGTGTGCACAGCCGTTCTGCTGCTTATTGTCACGGGGGTTTCTTGTGCATGAAGGAGCAGTGTGATTTTCCACACTTAACCTCATTGGCATATTGCTTGCTCAAGAACCCGTCAGTGTAAACATGGCCCCTGTGCTTTCTGTCTAAGCTTAAAAAATTTTGTGCAAAGCAGGAAGATTCTAGAGCCTTCCTTGGCAAGTGAGTCTGGATTCTGCACCACGACCTCAGTGGGACCCGCTGGGGAGATGTTGGTTTGCTGCAAATCCTTGGTAATGCCAGTATTTGGCTTCCTTGGCTATGTCTGCACCGCACATTGTTGTGCAATAAGATACACAAATGAGGTGTGGGGATGAATATTGCCACACCTCATTTGCATACCTAATGAGCCATCATTTTTGCAGCAGAGACTTTTGTGCAAGAAGAAGCTGTCTACACTGCTCCTTCTTGCACAAAAAAACCCTCTTGTGCAGAGCTGTTCCACCGCTTATTTTCAGGAATCCTCGTGCCAGTTGGCAGAAAAATCCAGTTCTGACCAGTCTATGAGTGGCCGGTGCCTGAGGGGATCCAACATGGATCCCTAGGTTACAGTCACAAGCACCATTTAGTGGCCCCAGTTACTGACCTAAACACCATCATAACACGACATCTACGTCTACACTGCAGCCTTCTTGTGTAAGAACTGTTTTGCGCAAGCGTTCTTGTGCAAAAGGTCTTCCACAAGAACACGTCCACACTGCCAAGTGCTTTGCACAAGAGATGTGCTTTTGTGCAAGAGCGTCCATGGCAGTGTGGTTGCTCTCTTGTGCAAGAAAACTCTGATGGGCATTTTAGCCGTATGGGTTTATTGCACAAGAAATTCATGTTGCCTGTCTACACTGCCCTCTTTTGGAAGAGCTCTTGTGCAAGAGGGCTTATTCCTCGTGGGGAGAGGAATAACTCTTCTGGAAGAAGCCCTGTTTTCCAACGCTGTAGTGCAAATTTACTTATGCAAGAACACTCGTGCTGTGCTCTGCACGTTTTTGTGCAAGAACATTGAGCAAAAACCCTGCCATGTAGATGTAGGCTACAGGTTTGTATTCATTCAAAGAGTTCACATACAAAGGAAATGTCTGTATTGAATAGACACTCTTGCAGGGGGTACTTGGATTTGAACCAAGGACCATGTGATCTGCAGTCAAACACTCTGCCACTGAACTACACCCCCATATGAAAAAAAGTGTCTGCAGCCAGTATTGAGAAGTGGGTGGGGAACAGGAGGCTTTTGTAGAACACACATCTCAGGTGGGACGGACCCTCACTGACCCCAGATTGTGACTGGTCCTAACATGGAGTTTGTCCAGAAAGCATCAGAACTGGGGCAGGACAGAGGTTCTGTCCACACAGAAAAGTTCTTTTGAAACAATGGCCGTTATTCCAAAATAACAAGGCAAGAGTCTACACACCAATTCTGTTATTTTGAAGTAACTCTGAAATAACGGACGGCTAATTCCAACTTCCGTAGACCTCACTGTACGCAGAAAAATGCCTATTCTGAAATAGCTATTTCAAAAAGAGGCGCGTGTACATGCTCCACTTCTGCTATTTCAAAATATCCCCTCCCCAGGGCCATTCTAAGTTATTCCTCCTGGGGCTCTAAATCAAGGTAACACGTCTACATTAGGGAAGCCTCCTCGGACTCATTTTGAGGTTTCCCTGCAGTGTAGACGTGCTATTTTCAAATAAACTGTTCCAGAATAGCTTATTCCAAAATAAATGTGCCGTGTAGATGTAGCCAGAGAGTCCTGAGAGATGAAGCAGCTGGAGGGAAGCCAGGAGAGCAGAGGCCAGTCTGAGAGCTGAGTGTCCCAGATGTCTACCCCAGGCCTTCTGTCTAGGTCCCAGGTGTAAGGGGCAGCACTAATGACTCTGAATCCTCCAATCTGAGTTTAAATCTCAGTGGGACGGGCTGGGGCGGTTGCTGGGAGGTCCTTGTGCTCCAGGCTTTTCCGCTTCCTTGCCCTGAGGTTCACTAAGGGGGGTTTTGCTTGTCTGAGGCCCATTAGAGCTTCGTGAGCAGACTTGTGGTCAGGTGCCTGATGCCGTCACAGCTGCAGGGCAGGTCGCCCATCTGACCCCTGAGCTCAGAGAGTGTGAGCAGAACGGGGGCGGGGGACTTGTATACTTTGGGAAGGGTCCTGGCTCCCAGCCACACGCCTTGACCATGACCATCGGTCCCTGCACAAAGTGCATTGTGGGAATGAGAGTTGGGGCAGCAGGAAAGGGGCCAACCCCTGAGCCCCATTGAGCAGGTGGGAGAAGATGGGAGTGAATCCTGCTACCTCTCACGTGCAAAGGGAGCACTAACCCACGTGCAACTCATCTCTAGTGCTCTGGCCTCCAGCAGCTTTGTGCCCCACTAGGGTGGGTTATTTCAGAGACCAGAGAGGAAGAGGGAGGGGTCTCTGGATGTGCGGAGCCCCCCGGCTCTGCCTGTGAAAAGAAAGAACAAGGGCACAGGCAGAAACTTCAACTCCACGTTGTGCGTCTTGACTTTTTCAATCTAAGGACTTTGAAGAAGCACTTCAAATATCTGCTCCAGTGGCGCAATGGGTCAGCGTACAGTACTTATAAGGCAGTACTTGTAGAAGACATGCTGAGGTTGTGAGTTCAAGCCTCACCTGGAGCACTCCTTTTGAGTCCCTGCTGGGTTGTCCCCTTGCAATGGTTCCCAAAATTCTCAGCATCACTCCGCCCCTTTTTGATTTGATTTTTGAAAAACCCTCATGCCCCCCCCCCAAGAAAATAGAAGCAAAACTTGTTTTAGCAAAAAAGAAAAAAAATTGATTGGGGGCGGACTGGGTCACCTCTTCCCCCTCCCCTGGAATTTCTTCACACCCCCTCTCCCTCCTGCCCCGGGCTGGCCCCAGAGCTCAGGCCCTGGGTGTCTGATCAGCAAGTGAGACTTGCCTGTCAGTCCAAGCTGCTTTCTTCCCGGCCACGTAGGAAGGGGCCACTGCAGGTGCACAACCCCCTGGCCTGCTGTGTCCGTGGAAAGGGGGAAGAGGACACACACCTCTGACTGGGGAACAGGGCGCATGGATCCCACTCGTTCCTGCAGAAAATGAAACAGGCTGAGCATTTTGCAGAGAACAGGCCAGAGCCCTTCTCCTGTCCTTGAAGTGATGGGGGCTGCCCCTGAGCGCTGCTGGCCAAAGGAGGCAGCAAGGCAGGAGAGGGGGGAGGAGCAAGTCCCGCTGAGGCCGACAGCTCGGGCTCAAGCCTCCAGCCCCAGCATAAAACCTTCACTCAGGCCGTGTGTCTCCCTCCTGCCCCCGCACACGCTCACAGGGGGAAACGTGCCCCATGTTCCATCCCCGCGCCAGGCCTGGGCGACGGGCTCAGCCCTCGAGCAGCCACAGGGCCTGTGAGGGACAGACTGAGAGCAGGGCCCCATTGACACCCCCCGTCCTGCCCCACTGGCCTGCGTGCGGCGCTGGCACAGGACAGGCAGGAACGGCAGCTGGGGAGAAAGTAGCTTGGACTGACGTGTGAGTCTCACTTGCTGACCAGCCTCCCGGGCACTGGGCTCTGGGGCCAGCCCCTCTGTGGGTCAGAGCCCCCCGGCCACAATGCTACTCCAGGGGGCCTGGTTCCAGGGCCTACTAATCCCAGGACCTGGCGGGCTGGAGGCCTTTGCCCTGGAGTCTCAGAGCTCCCCCAGTGTCGGCTGCCAGGAGGGGGAAAGCTTCTCCTCAGGAACCTCTCCCAGGGCAGTGCCCCCAGCCCAGTCCCTGCGGGGGCAGGTAAGAGAGACCCCCCCCTTCTCCAGAGAGCAGTCGCCCCGGGGCTGTAGGAGGAGAATCTGGCCCAGGGCTGTTCCCAGCAGAGGGGGTTTGATCCCAGCCTGGGTCCAGGGAAACTGCTCCCAGCACGTGCGAGGTTGGGGGAGCGAGCAGATCAGTGTTTGCAGATATCTACACTTATTTGTATAATGCGTATGCAGATCTGCAGGGCTCGGCACTTAGGGCAATCTACCCGCCCATGGTGAGTAGACTTTAGCCCGGTGCGGTGCTCAGTGCAGTCTGTGCATGCACAGTGTGCGATTCTGCACGGCTGGTGAGCGGGGTTCGCAGCCCCTTGGCAAGCCCTGCAGACATGGAACTGTAATGCTACTGGTCTGGCAAAAGTTTGTGAATGGGTTTGGCTGTCCATGCTGTAAAAACAAAGGCTGGAAATATTGGCTTGATCCATGGGGGGCTGGCCCAATGCAAGGTGGGGAAAATACTGGGTGAAGGTCTGTGTGTGTGTGGGGGGGGGGGGATTTTCCCACCAGGACTTTGTCCCTCGGAATCCCCACGGACATTGGGTTTTGTCTTGTTTGGTTTCCCTTTTCCCTGCTTCCCTCCTCACTGGTGGGGAGGGGGCGGCTCTCTCAGCCTCTCAGTGGGAAGCCCTGGCACAGAGATGGGATGGGCAGATGCTCTGAGAGGCAGTCCCTGGGCTGTTTGGAGAGAGAACTTTCCCCCTTCTGGATTACTTCGTTCCACTAGGATGGCCGAGTGGTTAAGGTGTTGGACTTAAAATCCAATAGACATTTGTCTGTGTGGGTTCAAACCCTGCTCCTGGTAGATACTTGTTTTGGAGAAACAGTAATGTGGGCGGGGTTTTGTCCTGCTGTTAGGAGGGGGACTGGATTTCAGCTCCAAAGGTCCCTTTGGCTATGTCTGCAGTGGCAGCTTCTTGTGCAAGAAACATCCATGCTGCCATGTATGAGCTGTACTTCTGAGCAAGAGCATCCATGGCAGTGTTGATACTCTCTTGTGCAAGAAACCCCTGTCCTGTGTCCATACTGTGTCCATACTGCCTTGAGTCACAGCTGCTGTCACATAGGTGAGAAAAGAGACTAGGCAGCTGTCACATGAAACTGCAGGCTGGTTTCTCTGACTGTAAATTGAACCCAGGCCACAACAGTGAGAGTGCTGGATCCTAACCACTAGACCACCAGAGACACACAAAATATGCCTTTTTGCTCACCTACACTAGCCTTTCACAGGCCATTTTCAGTCCACTTCAGGATGGGGTGGCAGGTCCATTCTCCCTTGCCCAGAGGTGACAAGAACAGAAACCAAACAGAACATCAAAGCAGCCAGACTGGGTCATGCCAGTTGTCTAGCTAGCCCGGGATCCTGTCTCACAACAGCAGCCAATTTCTTTGTCCCGAGGGAATCCTCAGGACAGACAGTTATTAAGTGATCCCTCCCGTCACCCATTCCCAGCTTCTGAGTCCAGGCTTTTTCCAAAAGACTTTTGCGCAAAAGGGCCAGTGTAGACAGCAGAGATTTCTTTTCTGCAAAAATGCCCTGATCGCGAAAATGGCGATCGGGGCTTTTTTGCAGAAAAGCGCATCTAGTGCTTTTGCAGAAAAGTGTCCTGCCAATCTAGACACTCTTTTCTGAAAATGCTTTTAACGGAAAACTTTTCCGTTAAAAGCATTGCTGGAAAAACATGGCAGTCTAGGGGTGTGTCTAGACTACCTAGTTTTGTTGACAAAAGAGGACTTTTGTCGACAAAACTATACCAGCATCTACACTACCGCTGAGTTCTGTCGACATAACGTCGACAGAACTCATCAGTTTTGTCGACGCTGGTAAACCTCATTTTACGAGGCATAACGCCTTTTGTCAACAGAGCTCTGTCGACAGAAGGTGTTATTGCCTGTAACACTGCGTCCAGACTATGGAGTTCTGTCGACAAAGCAGCTTGCTTTGTCGACAGAACTCAATGTGTCTGGACGCTCTTTGTCGACAAAACGCGGTAGTCTAGATGTAGCCATGGTGTAAGAGGCAGCACTCAGAACTCTGAATCATGTGATCCAAGTTCAAATCTCTGTGGGATTTGCTGGGGTTGGGCTGGTTGCTGCAAAACCCTCCAACTTTATGAGCTTTGGGCTCCTTATCTGCAGGCTCCCCAGAGAGAGAGTTCTGTGCCTCCTGCTGGGTGTCTGATGCCCCCTGGAGCTCAGTCTGATGCTATGGTCTGCCTGGCTGAGATGGGCTGGGCCCTAAAACTTAACCTGCCTGGAGCTTGCTGCTTACCCTTGTGGTCTCTTTTGTGGTCCCCAGGAGCTACCAGGCTCTGACTCTTGCCCCCCTGGCGCTAGCAGGTGCCCCCCCCCCAAACAATCTTTTAAATTGGTCTTTCTGGTCCCTCCCAGGGTGTTTTTCTCCTCAGCAGCAGCGCACAAGAGAGAAACTGTTGCCAGTGGCCCTGCAAGACAAGATGAGCTTTGCCTGCCCCCCTCAGCCTGACTCGCTACTTGGCCCCATTCCTGCCTCTCTTCCCAGTGGCCGAAAGGGGCTGTGGCTGCTGCCGACAGGGAAGAAGCTGGGAGGCAAGGTGCTGGCAGCAAGAGATTCCGGCTGCCTCTTTGCCCTGGGTCTGCCGGCCGCAAGCCACCTTGACCAAACCTCAAAGCATCTGGACTAGTGAGCCCACATCACAGTGAGTTGCTAGTGGCCCTGTCAGAGAAGAGGCGCCTTTCTGAAAGGGCCATTTGTGAGCTCAGCTCCTGAAGGCCCGCTAGCTCAGTTGGTTAGAGCGTGGTGCTAATAACACCAAGGTCATGGGTTCAAGCCCCATGTCGGCCACATGGTTGTTGACTGCAGTGACTACTCTTCTGCCGCTCCCCCCCCCCCCCCCCAGACACACACACTTTAGCTTTGCAGGACTGAGGCCAGAGAACTGGAAGGAGGAGGATCCAGCTTGCACAGACCCAGAGGCTAAAAGGGTCTGGCCAGCTTTCCCCTAATGGCAGGGAAAACTCTTCTCTTCCCTCCATTGTCCCCAGTGGGGTGACCTGATCCCAAATTCCTGCTGCTGCAGTGACTGGCCCAAGGCTCCTCAGGCCCAAGCCACAGAGGGAGGCTCCATATGTCCAGGTGATGGGACCATGTGCCCAGCCCACAGAGCTGCTGCCAACCACCTGGTCACCTGCTTCAGTGGCCCAGCAGCCCCTCCCCCAAAACCTGCTCCTGCTCAAGGCCCCCCTGAAGCCACCCAGGCTCCTGCTCCTCTGACTTCTGCACTAGCCAGCCCACATCTCAGTGAGTCGCCCGTGGCCCCATCAGAGACGAGCTCGTGGCTGCGGCAGAGACGTCCCTGCAGCTGCCTGTGGGGTCTTTCCCAAAGGGCCCCTCGTGGGCTGCTGGCTCAGCTGTTTAGAGCTTGATGCTGATAACGCCCAGGTCGTGGGTTCAAGCCCCATGCTGGCCACAGGGGTGTCTGGTTTAGTGACTTGCCTTTGTGTAGCTGCCTGCTATGGACAGGGAAGGAGAAAGAAGCCCTGGGAGGTGAAGCAGCGGGAGGGAAGCAAGGAGCAGAGTGTCAGCTGCCAGCCAAGAGTCACAGGTGCCCTCTGCCTCCTGGGACTGCCCCTCCCTGAGCCGCCAGCCCCCTGTCTCTCACCGTGCACCCCTTGGGGAGTCCATTCCCTGCCCAGGCTGCTGGGTCCCCGACCACTTCAGCTGCCAGGTCAGCCCGGGAGCTAAGGCAGGAATGGGGGGAAGGAGCCAGTCAAACTGCAGGTGGCAGGAAACACCAGTCTCGCCTTCCTGGGCCAGGCACGACGGCATCATGTTAGTGACACGGCTGCCAGACATCCCGGACAGTTAATAACCAACTAGAGGGGTTTATTGGTAGCTCAGTGTGGGGCGCCTAAGATAAAATATTTTTCAATCCCAGGCTTTGCCATGTCTCTCAGTGCAGCAGGGCCCTCTCGGGTCTCCTTGCTGTGTTAGTGCCCTGTGACATCCCCTCGTCTATCTTAGCCACAGCCCAGCACTGGAAACTCCTGTCCATCTGATTAATCCCCTTCACTTCCAACCCTTCCTCAGAGTCCTTGCTTTCTTGGCTAAAGTCCCCTCCCCGTGTATGTGTGGCTGGCAGGGGTTACTAGATGGATCCATTTACATGTAGCTTCACTGAAACCCCCCCTTGTTGGCCTGCGCCTAGGTCAGTCCGTGTCACTGGCTCAGGGGTTTCTCCCCCCAGCATGCTGCAGAGAAAGCCCTTGTGTGTGAAAGGGCCTCAGAGAGCCCAGAAACCAAGTTAAAAATGAACCAAAAGGAAACATTTTTGCGCCCAGTGGAACTCCTTGCCAGAGGATGTTGTGGAGGTGAAATCTACAAGAAGGTCCAAAACAGAACTGGATCATTTAATGCAGGGAAGGTCAATCAATGGCATTGAACCAGGGTGGACAGGGCAGGTGTCCCTAGCTGGTGTATACCAGAAGCTGGAAATGGGCAACAGGAGGGATCACTTGACAATTGTCTGTCCTGAGGATTCCCTCGGGACAATGAAATTGGCTGCTGTCATGAGACAGGATCCTGGGCTAGTTGGACAACTCACATGACTCGGTCTGGCTGCTTTGATGTTCTGTTTGGTTTCTGTTCTTGTCGCCTCTGGGCAAGGGAGAATGGACCTGCCCCCCCATCCTGAAGTGGACAGAAAATGGCCTGTGAAAGGCTAGTGTAGGTGAGCAAGGAAACGTGTTTTATGTGTCCCTGATGGTCTAGTGGTTAGGATCCAGCACTCTCACTGCTGTGGCCTGGGTTCGATTCCCAGTCAGGGAAACCAGCCTGCAGTTTCATGTAACAGCTGCCTAGTCTCTTTTCTCACCTATGTGACAGCAGCTGTGACCCAAGAAGTTACTTCAGGCTCCTTCCCACCTCTCTGGCACTGCTAAGACAACACTTGCCATTTTCAGAAGGGGCAGAGCTGGGTCACTCAAATTGCCCCTTCCCTCTCCCATGTTAGCAGCCCTGCAGGACTTCGTGGCACACACAGCATTAGCCCAGCAAACTGGCAGGTTGGCACAAGATCCATTGGTTCAGTTTGGTTGTTGGAGGAGACAACCCAGAACTGGCTCCAGCCCCCACTCAGTAACCTGGGGAAATGACCCACCAGGCCTGGGCCCCTCGGAGAGGCAATGATTCCCCACTGGCCAGGGCAGAGCCTCCCTCTCACACAGTCATGGAGCCTTCTCCCCCTGGGCCTGCCTCCCCCTTCCCCTTCACTCAGCTCTCACTGCTCGGTGCTGCCAGGGAGGGGCCTCACTGCTCGTCAGTGTTTCTGTTCCAGGAGCAGGTGAGTTTTGTCTTGTGCACCAATATTGAGGTCGTGTGTCTCTGTTCGGGGGTGAGCCCCCACAGCACCTGCCACTTACTAACAAATATCTTAGCTACACGTTATGGGAGAAAGACACTAACCCAAGGGATAATTAACACTGGGCTGCGACTAATCTCTGCCTCCCGCAGGGCCACTAGGGAACAGATGGGAGACAAGGCATGAGGCAGATCCAAGGGGCTGGCTAAATCCAGTGTGAGAAGCACATGAAAAAGACCCAGCAGCAGGTGAGAGAACAGCATGAAAGCATCAGGATCAGGACCAGAGCAGTTTGGCTATGTCTACATTGGCAAGATTTTGTGCAAAATCTTGCCGCCTGTCTACACTGGCCACGAGTATTTATGCAAGAACACTGAGTTTGTAACATACAATATCAGTGGTTCTTGCACAAATACTCTGACGCGCCCACTCACGGATAAGCCCTCTTGTCAAGTATTCTTGCGCAAGAGGCCCAGTGTAGACAGCAACGTTAATTTCTTGTGCAACAAAGCCCAATGGCTAAAATGGCCATCAAGCCTTTCTTAAACAAGAGAGCATCTACACTGGTACGAATGCTTTTGCCTAAAAGCACATGCCAGTGTAGGTGCTCTCCTGTACAAATGCTTTAATGCAAAAATTCTTGCGTTAAAAGTATTTGCACAAAGTCATACCAGTGGAGATGTAGCCTACAAGTAAATCCAGGAATTAAACAAAAACCAAGACAAAACGATAAAATGAAAACCCCTTTCCTCTCTAATGCAAAACTGATTTTGAGCTTTTTGACAATAGCCAACCACTCAGCCTGTGTACTCTTCCTCCTATTTCCCAACAGGAAAGAAAGAACAATCATCAACAGCAGACAACAATCACATTAAAGCAACACTGTCTGCTTGTTTCATGTTCAGAAGAGAACACTGTCACTCATTCTCATGGATAGCAAGACCAACCACTTTCAGCTGTATTTCTCTAGTTACCAACTATAGAAATGATCCCTGAAAGTACAGTCTTATTAGCACCTGCTTCCTTACACACCCACACTCATGTGCATTCACTTTCTCCTCATGAGGAATGTTTTCACACAACACTTAGAAAACTAAAGAACAGAAATAATCTCTGCCAATCCCATTCAAACATACTTCACCAGGTTTAGAAATCTGTATATTAGAATATGCTCCATGTCCCTGTTTACAGAAACACGCCTCCTGATTAGCATGTGGAGCACCTGGCAGCCAATCAAAATCTCCTGGGCTACGTCTACACTGGCACCCTTTTCTGGAAAAGGGATGCAGATGAGCCAAGTCAGAATTGCAAATGAAGCAGGGATTTAAATTTTCCCCGCTGCATTTGTATGAACATGGCTGCTGCTTTTCTCCGGCTTGGGGCTTTGCTGGAAAAAAGCGCCAGTCTAGACGGGATCTTTCGGAAAATAAAGCCTTTTCCAGAAGATCCCTTATTCCTCTTAAAATCAGGAAAATTTAAATCCCCGCTGCATTTGCAATTCTGACTTGGCTCATCTGCATCCCTTTTCCAGAAAAGGGTGCCAGAGTAGACACAGCCCTGGGCTACGTCTACACTGGCCCCTCTTCCGGAAGGGGCATGTAAATTTCAGCAGTCGTCGTAGGGAAATCCGCGGGGGATTTAAATATCCCCCGCGGCATTTAAATAAAAATGTCCGCCGCTTTTTTCCGGCTTTTAAAAAAGCCGGAAAAGAGCGTCTAGACTGGCCCCGATCCTCCGGAAAAAGTGCCCTTTTCCGGAGGCTCTTATTCTTACTTCAAAGTACGCTCTTTTCAAACAGGTGTAAGTCCTCTTGCGCAAGAGGGCAGTGTGGATGCGGGACAAGGGTTTCTTGTGCAAGAAAGCCCTATAGCTAAAATGGCCATCAGAGCTTTCTTGCACAGGAGAGTATAGATCCTCTTGCACAAAATCACATCTTACACATGCCACCAGACATAGCCAAAGGGACCTTCAGAGATGAAGTCCAGTCCATAGCAGGGCAAATCACCATCCAGATGGATGTCTGTCCAAAACAGGAAGCTACCAGGAGTGGGGTTTGAACCCACGCAGACAAACATCTATTGGATCTTAAGTCCAACGCCTTAACCACTCGGCCATCCTGGTGATAGGTAGAAGGCTAGACGTGTGCAAGTTCTCTCCCCAAATAGCCCAGGGATTCGCTCTCAGAGCATCTTCCCATCCCATCTCTGTGCCAGGGCTTCCCACTGAAAGGGTGAGAGAGCCGCCCCCTCCCCCGCCATGAGGAGGGAAGCAGGGAAAAGGGAAACCAAACAAGAGAAAATTCCTGAAAATAATCGTCGTAGCGGCATTGCACGAGAGGGTTTTTGTTGCGCAAGAAGGGGCAGTGTAGACAGCTCCCTCTGGAGCAAGAGCCTCTTCTGCAAAAAAGGTCGCTCATTAGGTATGCAAATGAGGCTCGGCGATATTCGACGCTTAGCCTCATTTGCATTTTTCTCACGCAAGAATCTGTGAGTGTAGACAGAGCCCTAGTGTTTTCCCTGCCTTGCATTTGGCCACCCCCCATGGATCAGGCCAGTGTTTCCAAATCGTTTTTTTTATACCATGGACATCCAAACCCATTCACAAACTTTTGCCAGACCGGTAACATTACATTTACATATCTGCATGTGCATTATGCAAATAACAAATCTGCAAATATGGAAATAAACTGTTGCCGGTCCCTACAGATCAGTGTTTGCAGGTATCTACACTTAAAAAAATTCACAGAAACAATTCCCCTCTGGCTGCTGGAGGGGGCAGCTCCTCCCCCGGGGGACTGGAGCCTGCAGAGGGAGGGGCACAGGGAGAGGCACCCACAGGGGCAGGGGGCATTTGGGACACCCTGGTTATGAACTTCAGAAATTTTGTCAGGGGCAGAGGAGTTGGTGCCCCCAAGTGCCACCACCAGTCACCTCTGCCCCCCCTCCTGCCCCATGGGGGTGGGGGAGCTGCCATTGTATCTCCCCCCTCTCATTCTGTACAAGTCCTGCCCTGTGTCTCCCCTTCCCCAGCCAGGCTGCTCTTGCTCCGTCAGTCTCCTCCCAACCTCCCCTGCCCCCTTTCCCTTCCTGTGACCCCCCCCCGAGTTTCCCTCCATTGCACCCCTGCTCCCAGCCACCCCAAGTCTAGCATGATCCCCCCAACCTCCCTTCATCACCTCCTGCCTCCCCTTCCTGCCCCACCTCACACGTCTCTGTTCCCCTTCGCCTCTCTTATCTGCCCCACCCCTCTTGAACCCCTCCCCACCCTCTCTGGGATGGCTCCCCCCACCCCGCACGAGCTGGTAGCAGCTTCCCTGGCCCCAGGCTGGGATCACAGCCCCCTCTGCTGAGAGCAGCCCTGGGCCAGATCCTCCCACTGCAGCCCTGGGGGGTCTGCTCTCTGGGAAGAGGAGGGGGAGGTCTCTCTTACCTGCCCCCACAAATGCTGCCCATCCTGGGGTGGGGGCTGGGCCAGGCAGGGGCTGTCCAGGCTGGGGGTGCTGCCATGGGAAAGGTTCCCAGGTAGCAGCTTTTTGCATCCCACCAGCCCTGCGGGAGATTCCCCCTCCTGGCTGCAGACCGGGCTCCAGGGACCCAGCAGTGCTGCACCCAATGCTGGGGCTCAGGGGATCTGCTCGGAGCTGGCCCCGGAGGCCCCACAAGCAGGAAAGGAGCCAGGCTGAGGCTTTGCAGGGAGCAGGCCGGGGACCTGGCAGGAGGCGGCTCCAGCGAGCACAGAGCCTGCGCAGGGCCAGCCTGCTGGGAGGGGAGCAGGAGCATCCAGCACCATTCAGGCCAGCGGCAGCCGACACTGGGGAGCTCTGAGACTCCAGGGCAAAGGCCTCCAGCCCCACAAGACATGGCCTAATGATGCAATTAGTTAGATGCCAACACTAACAGCCCCACTGCTGGTAACTCACTGGCTACGTCTAGACTGGCAAGTTTTTCCGCAAAACTGGCCACTTTTGTGGAAAAACTTGCCCGCTGTCTATACTGTCTGCTTGAATTTGCGCAGGAACACTGACGCTCTAATGTAAGATTGTCAGTATTCTTGCGCAAATACTATGCTGCTCCCATTCGGGAAAAAGCCCTCTTGCACAAATGTATTTGCGCAAGAGGGCCAGTGTAGACAGCTCAGGACTGTTTTGTGCAAAAAAGCCCCGATGGCAAAAATGGTGATTGGGATTTTCTTGCGCAAAACCGTGTCTAGTCTGGCACGGACGCTTTTCTGCAAAGAGTGCTTTTGCGCAAAAGCGTCCGTGCCAATCTAGATGCTCTTTTCCGCAAATGCTTTTAACGGAAAAACTTTTCCGTTTAAATCATTTGCAGAAAAACATGCCAATCTAGACGTAGCCACAGAGGCTACATCTACACTAGGGGCTTGTCTACATTGGCCCCTTTTCCGGAAGGGGCATGTTAATTTCAGTGATCGTAATAGAGAAATGCGCGGGGGATTTAAATATTCCCCGCGGCATTTAAATAAAAATGTCCGCCGCTTTTTTCCGGCTTTTAGAAAAGCCGGAAAAGCGCGTCTACACTGGCCCCAATCCTCCGGAAAAAGCGCCCTTTTCCGGAGGATCTTATTCCTACTTTGAAGTAGGAACAAGATCCTCCGGAAAAGGGCGCTTTTTCCGGAGGATCCGGGCCAGTGTAGATGCTCTTTTCCGGCTTTTCTAAAAGCCGGAAAAAAGCGGCGGACATTTTTATTTAAATGCCACGGGGGATATTTAAATCCCCCGCGCATTTCCCTATTACGATGGCTGAAATTAACATGCCCCTTCCGGAAAAGGGGCCAATGTAGACGTAGCCTAGAAGTTTTCTCCTTAAAAAATATGTTAATGAGGGACTCAATTGCATGTGTTACAATCTCATTTGCATATTTTCTGCCAATGGGATTTTTGTGCAAAAACAAGCAGTGAGAACACTTTTTTGGCACAAAACCCCCTTTTCCCAAAAGATTCTTATGCCCCCCCAAAAGAGGTATATTGATCTTTCAGAAAAAGGGGGTTTTGTGCAAAAAGAAAACTTCCATACTGCTTGTTTTTGCACAACAGCCCCAGCGCAAAATCAGTTTGCCAGAAAATATGCAAATAAGATCATGACTCATGCAAATGAGACCCTAATTAGCACCTTTTTTTGCTGAGAAAACTCGTCGTGTAGATAATGCAATAGAAGCACAGCGTGTCAGAGAATTGTTCCAGTGACACTCCCAGACGAGGGGGTTACAAACCCCGCGCTAGACCCCATGCCAGGGTTTCGTCACCAGCGCGGCTGTTCCTGTTCTGTTCCGCGCTGTGAACGTTCCTGAGAAGGTTGGAACCAACCCGGCTCCTTTAGGGAGCGGAAGCTCCTAGGGGCGGAGACTGAGGTGTTTAAACAGCGCGAGCAAACCGGGGGCAGCACCAGCCCGCCCAGGCGGGAGAGAATCGCACTCGGGTGCCCCGGGGTCTGGCTCAATCACAGCGGGTGGGCTACTGAGAAGGGCCACAGGTGCAGGCTGCAGCGTTGGAGGCTGGGGACTTTGCTGCCGCGGGGCGGGCTGGATCCTCTGTAGGCTCCGTGGCTGACCCACCCTCCCCCGGGGCAGTTCAGCGGCTCGTGCCCCGGCCCTTACACGTGGCAGCGACCAGAGCCCCAAGCCCGCCTGCCCCTCCCGAGGGAAGCGCGGAGCCCGGCACCCCCAAGCTACCGGCCCAAGGGCCCGCGGGGAACCAGCGCACGGCCTGCGCCCGGAACAGCGGTGGGACCGTGTGACATAGTGGGGGTACTTGCTGGGCTGTGGTGACC
This sequence comes from Pelodiscus sinensis, assembly GCF_052426305.1. NCBI lineage: Eukaryota > Metazoa > Chordata > Testudines > Trionychidae > Pelodiscus > Pelodiscus sinensis. The sequence goes on from NC_143070.1 coordinate 29,079,805, forward strand.
TCTGCTGCCTGGAGCAAGACCCAGCAGGGAAAACCTTATTATGCAAAGGTACCATACTGGTTGAACCAGCCAACCCCCCATGGGGAGAAACAAAGGGAGGTGGAATGCTGCCCTGGCTGGGGGCAGGGCTTGGAGAGGGGGAGTTAGTTCCTGTCGGGAAAGCAGGGAAGAAGGAACTGGAGAGGGGGCTGGGATCTCCCCATCTGAAGGGGGCACTGAGGCCTCTTAGCCCCCAGTTCCTGTAACCAGATAACATCTGTGCTATGCTGTATCGTGGAGAAGCAATAAACCACCCTCAATTCCACTGGCTGCAGGAGACGGGGGACCCCCAACGCGCCATCACAGACCGGCAGCAGCTGCCCATCTTTTTAATAGTAGTAGTTGTGTTAGTCTAGTCTAGCTAAAACAAAAAATAGAGCTATGTAGGGCTAACAAGAGGGGCTACGTCTAGACTAGCGTGATTTTCCGTAAATGCTTTTAATGGAAAAGTTTTCCTTTAAAAGCATTTTTGGAACAGAGCATCTAGATTGGCACGGACACTTTTCCCCAAAAGCACTTTTTCCAGAAAAGCGTCCGTGCCAATCTAGACGCGCTTTTCTGCAAAAAAGCCCCGATCGTCATTTTCGCGATAGGGCTTTTTTGAAGAAAACACTGCTGTGCTGTCTACACTGGCCCCAGTTTTCCAGAGAAAGGACTTTTGCCCGAACAGGAGCAGCATAGTATTTCCAGAAAAGCGGCTGATTTCGTACAGTAGATCGTCAGTGCTTTTCCGGAAATTCAAGGGGCCAGTGTAGACAGCTGGCAAGTTATTCCGGAAAAGCGGCTGATTTTCCGGAATAAGTGGCCAGTGTAGACACAGCCCGGATGCGCCCAGCTACGGAGGGCGACAGGCCCGGCTGGGCCGGGGGTGTCGGGGCGAGAGTGGAAGCCGCACGGACCCGGAGCCTCCCGAGTGGCAGTTCCTGCCCGAGCCAGCCCCTGCTGGGTGTGCGGGCTGCAGCTGGGGAGAACACCAGCGGGGTTGGGAGTGAGGGTGCAGCAGCGCCGCTGGGCTCCTCGCCGCCGAAGCGGGGCTCAGGCCAGAGAGGGGAGAGAGTGCCGGGCCCGGGCAGACAGGCGGGCGTGTCGTGTCCGGGGCGGAGAGCTGGAGCGGCATGAGCACGTATGCAGATGTGGGCGCGAGCGGAGGCTTGTGGGAACGGGCGCGGGCTGGTGAGTGGGGCCTGCCTTGGGCAAGCAGGCCTCGGTGTGGGTGTCGGGGGCGGCTTGGGGGCGGGTGCGGGCAGTAGGGGAGCGTTTGGGGTGCCACGGTGTGGGTGCGTGAGGCGGCGTCCACCATGATGTGAGAGGCTTTGGGCGGTGGGGGGCAGGCGGTGGTTGTGCAAGTGGAACTCATACTTACCTGGCAGGGGAAATACCATGATCATGAAGGTGGTTTTCCCAGGGTGAGGCTCATCCATTGCACTGCGGGTGTGCTGACCCCTGTGATTTCCCCAAATGTGGGAAACTCAACTGCATAATTTGTGGTAGTGGGGGACTGCGTTCGTGCTTTCCCCTGGCGCTCGCTGTGAACAATAGACTGACAAGTGACCAAGTCAACAGGCATTGCTGCTTCTGTTCTTGCTCTTTTTTCTCTCTGTGGTGAGCGTTGTTAGTTTTCTGCATTTTTTTCTGCTCGGTCCCTGTTCCGTGCTTTGGCCTGGCTGGCTCCTGGGGGGGGCTCTTTTTTCTGCTTCTTCTGCCATCTTCTGGGGAGCCCATTGTTTTCCTAGGCCACTGATGCCCCTTTTCAGCAACCCTGCTTGCCTTAAAGGAAGTTTCCCCTAACGGCCTGCTAGTCCTCGCTGCAGCCCCAGCCCCTTGCTTCTCGTCCTGGCCTCCTCCCCCCCCACCCCCACCCCCGAGCTTCAGAAGAACCAGAAGTTCTCCCTTCTCTGCCTAGCAGTCTTTTATGACCCTGAAAACTCTTAGCAGCTCCCCTCTAGCAGACTCCCTTCCAATCTTCTACACCCCACACAGTCAGTTTCTCTTGCATTTTTCTGCATTCCCTGTCTCCGATTTGTATGAGTCTGCCTCCCTTCCTGCCCACAGGGCACAATGCTCCAGCTAGGCCTAATCCTCACCGTGGAGAGTGGAAGAATTGCTTTTCCTGTCTTGCGCACGACACTGCTGCTTCCGCTAACGCGCCCCAGAACGATGTTCGCTGCTCTGGCAACCCGTTTACCGCTCTCAACTCCCGTTTACCTCGTGGTCCACTGTGACAGCCAGCCTCTCCCTGGCCCTCTCCCCTGCTGCACCGATTCTTGTCCACAGTATTCCTTCTTAGACAGCCATTTCCCATTCTCTCTCTCTCTCTCTCTCTCTCTCTCTGCCACCGTGCACGTGGGCACAAGCAACAGATCGATCATTCGTAAGCGGAGTACTTTGCATTTGGCCTTATTGAACTTCATCGTAGTCTCTCCAAACCATTTCTCCGCTTTGTCCAGATCATTTCGAATTGCGAGGATCCCGTCCTCCACAGCACCTGCAACCCCTCCCAGCTCGGGGTCCTCCGCAGTCTTGATAAGCGTACTCTCTACACCGCCCATCCGAATGGCCGAGGAAGGGAACCAGGCCCACAAGGAATCCCTGCTGGACCCCCGCTCGAGGGGGGCACTTCCAGTGAGGCTGGGCACTATGGCGATAACTATACCCCAGGAATGGTATCTCTGACCCTTTAGAAGCCCCCTGACGGTAGCTCCGTCTAGTTTGTGTTTGGCTAGCGAGTGCGTTCGTGCGCAAGTCAAGTGAGATGGTATCCACAGCTTTCCTGAAGACAGCAGATATACCCTTTTGATAGGTTGCCCCTTCCCCCTCTTCGGGAATCTCTCCCGCCTGCCGCGAGTTTTCTGAACTAATCCTCCATGTCTCAGATGTCACCCCAGTCAGCTCCTTGAGTACGGGAGGGGGGGATGCATTTCATCACACTGCCTCGGTATCTCGGCCTTCGCAACATCCTCCGGCCTAGGCCTCAACTCAGCGGCTACCGGGAAACAGATTACTGGGGCTACGTCTACACTGGCACCCTTTTCCGGAAATGCTTAAAACGGAACAGTTTTCCATTATAAGTATTTCCGGAAAAAGCGCGTCTACATAGACAGGATGCTTTTCCGGATAAGCACTTTTTCCGAAAAAGCGTCCGTGGCCAATGTAGATGCGCTTTTCCGCAAAAAAGACCTGATCGTCATTTTCGCGATCAGGGCTTTTTTGCGGAAAAGACTACTGGGCTGTCTACACTGGCCCTTTTCCAGAGCAGTTTTTCTGGAAAAACGACTTTTGCCGGAACGGGAGCAGCATAGTTTTTCCGGAAAAACACTGACGATTTTACATTAGATCATCATTACTTTTCTGGAAAAGCAAGCGGCCAGTGTAGACAGCTGGCATGTTATTCTGGAAAAGTGAGTGCTTTTCTGGAATAAGTGGCCAGTGTAGACACAGTGGGCTCGTCTACATTGGCCCCTTTTCCGGAAGGGGCATGTTAATTTCACAAGTCATAATAGGGAAATCCGCGGGGGATTTAAATATCCCCCGCGGCATTTAAATAAAAATGTCCGCCGCTTTTTTCCGGCTTTTAGAAAAGCCGGAAAAGAGCGTCTACACTGGCCCCGATCCTCTGGGAAAAGCGCCCTTTTCTGGAGGATCTTATTCCTACTTCAAACCCTTCAAAGTAGGAATAAGATCCTCCAGAAAAGGGCACTTTTTCCGGAGGATCAGGGCCAGTGTAGACGCTCTTTTCCGGCTTTTCTAAAAGCCGGAAAAAAGCGGCGGACATTTTTATTTAAATGCCGCGGGGGATATTTAAATCCCGTGCGGATTTCTCTATTACGATCTCAAAAATTACCATGCCCCTTCCGGAAAAGGGACCAGTGTAGACGTAGCCAGTGGCTACGTCTACACTGGCCCCAAATTCCGGAAAAGGGATGCAAAGCAGGTAAGTCAGAATAGGGAAATCCGCGGGGGATTTAAATATCCCCCGCGGGATTTAAATAAACATGTCCACCGCTTTTTTCCGGCTTGGGGAAAAGCCAGAAAAAAGCGTCTAGACTGGTGCGATCCTCCGAAATAAAGCCCTTTTCCGGAGGATCTCTTATTCCTACTTGAAAGTAGGCTTTATGTTGGAGGATCGCACCAGTCTAGACGCTTTTTTCCGGCTTTTCCCCAAGCCGGAAAAAAGCGGTGGACATGTTTATTTAAATCCCGCGGGGGATATTTAAATCCCCCGCGGATTTCCCTATTCTGACTTACCTGCTTTGCATCCCTTTTCCGGAATTTGGGGCCAGTGTAAACGTAGCCAGCCTGGGGCTGTGTCTAGACTGGCCAGTTTTTCCGGAAAATCAGCCACTTTTCCGGAAAAACTTGCCAGCTGTCTACACTGTCCGCTTGAATTTTCAGAAAAGCACTGATGATCTCATGTAAGATTGTCAGTGTTTTTGCGGAAATACTATGCTGCTCCCTTTCGGGCAAAAGTCTTTTTCCAAAAAACTTTTGCGCAAAAGGGCCAGTGTAGACAGCAGAGATTTTTTTCCGCAAAAAAGCCCTGATCGTGAAAATGGCGATCGGGACTTTTTTGCGGAAAAGCGCGTCTAGATTGGCCACAGACGCTTTTCTGCAAAAAGTGCTTTTGCAGAAAAGCATCCTGCCAATCTAGACACGCTTTTCCGAAAATGCTTTTAACAGAAAACTTTTCCGTTAAAAGCATTTCTGGAAAATCATGCCAGTCTAGACGTAGCCTGGGGCTGTGTTTACACTGGCCACTTATTGCGGAAAATCAGCCGCTTTTCTGGAATAACTTGCCAGCTGTCTACACTGGCCCCTTGAATTTCCGGAAAAGCACTGATGATCTATTTTAAGAAATCAGCCGCTTTTCCGGAAAAACTATGCTGCTCCCGTTCGGGCAAATGTCCTTTTCCGGAAAATTGTTCCAGAAAAGGGCAAGTGTAGACAGCACATATTTCTTTTCCGCAAAAAAGCCCCGATCGTGAAAATGACGATCGGGGCTTTTTTGCGGAAAAGCGCGTCTACATTGGCACGGACGCTTTTCCGGAAAAAGTGCTTATCCGGAAAAGCATCCTGCCTATGTTGACGCGCTTTTTCCGGAAATACTTATAACGGAAAACTGTTCCGTTTTAAGCATTTCCGGAAAAGGGTGCCAGTGTAGACATAGCCTGGGTGTTTAAGCACCCTGTGACAACTAGCTCGCCCTGTCCCCTCCTGCCCCTCAGAGTGTTGTGAGTTCCCTTCGTAGCTCTTCGCTGCCCGCTTCGGACAAAAGTATCAGGCGTCCTTTTTGCACTGTCCGCAACGTTTGCCGCCTCACCCTTTCCCCAGAACACTGACGAACACGTTCCACGGTGCAGACAAAATAAGCTTTCGAAAGATGCTCGACAGAAGCAGCGCCATTGGCACGGTTCAAATGGCGTAGCTTATTTCGAGCCGCAGCTGTGGCGTAGACGCGCCCAACCGGACCAGGAAGGTCGGCCTATGGTCTGCAAAATGCAGTCCTGCCGTGTAAGCCGATACCATGGCTACTCGTTTTGCGTTTCTCTTTCCCGTGCCATCATGTCCGTTCGACGCTGTACGCCTCTGAAGGAATAGGCCTTCCATTCTACCTGTGGGCCGAGAGTCACATCTGGATGCGGATGGGGAGGGGGGGCAGCGCGGGGCTTTTTTGCGGAAAACACTACTGTGCTGTCTACACTGGTCCTTTTCCGGAACAGTTTTCCGGAAAAAGGACTTTTGCCCAAACTGGAGCAGCATAGTATTTCCAGAAAAGCGGCTGATTTCTTACAGTAGATCGTCAGTGCTTTTCTGGAAATTCAAGGGACCAGTGTAGACAGCTGGCAAGTTATTCAGGAAAAGTGGCTGAGATTCTGGAATAAGTGGCCAGTGTAGATGTAGCCATTATGTTTAAACAGCTGCCATATGAATGTACCTTTAAGTCACAAGGATCAGTGATCTGTGTGAAAGGCAGGTGGCCAGTAATTAGAGCCTCGTGTATGTTGTGTGCACAAAGGAAGGTAGAAATGTGCACCGGGCAGTCTGATAATGGTGTTTACTGTATGTCTGTAACAGGCTCCTGCCCATATCCGGTATGATCAGCTGTTTGTCGGCTCAGCGCGATAGTCTGGACGCACGGGTGTCGACATCAAAGGTATTTGTCGACCACCCAGGTAAACCTCATCCCAGGAGGCATACCTGGGTGGTCGACAAATACCTTTGATATCAATACCTGCGCGTCCAGACTATCGCGCTGAGCCGACAAACAGCTGGTCATACCGGATATGGGCAGGAGCCTGTTACAAACAGCTCAGCACGGCAGCCATGTAAATTTAAATGAAGCAGCGATTATTTAAATCGCCGCTTCATTTTCCTATGTCTGGTAGCCTAATCTACATGCCTCTGGAGACAGAGGCATGTAGTCTAGACGTACCCTTGGATTTGAAGTAACGCTCATATAATTTGTAGTCTATCACTGAGCTACTCTCCCTGATGTTTGCACTGTTAGGAGTTGAGAAGGGAACAAGAGGCTTTTGTAGCCCACACACCCCTGGGCCTGTCTCCATCGCTTCTGCCTCTGCCAGGTGAAGGGAGGCTGCTGGGCCCAGCATCTTTTTACCCAACCAGGGCTGGCTTTTGGGGAGAGGGAGGGGCCACTGGAGCTGCTTGGTCCCCTGGCTGTGTCCATGGGGAGGTGGCTCTGCTGAAAGCCAGACTGGTTTTCCTATTGTTAGGCAGGACCCCACAATCCATGTTCTCTCCTGCTTTTGTAGCCTCTGTTGCCTTCTGCAGGTGTCCTTTCTGATGGGACAGGCATGTTCTTCTCAGGGTCTGGGTACCATGTTGCCCTAGAAAGGCTTGTGGCCAAAACACAGGCCTCACTGTGAGCAGGATTTGAACCTGCACAGGGAAACCCTATTGGATTTCAAGTCCAACACCTTAACCACTCGGCCAGGGAAACAGCAGGCCAGGGAAACTGGTAAATAATCTCAGCGCCCAGGCCTGACGTCACCTGACCCACAGAATTCACACAGCAAACCATTTCAACAGTCATGCAGAGGGGTCCTGGGTGCTCTGGTCTGAGGCTGGCTTAGAGGGTTTGTATCCCATCCTCATCGGATGTTTACAGCCCTTCCTCTTGCTTCTCCCAGATCTCTCTTCAGTTCAGTGCCAGCTCCTCCTGTACCCCTGCCTGCCCCAGCCCCTCCCACTGCAGCCTGGGGAAAGGGGAAATCTCCACAGAGACACTCCCAGATGGGACCCTCAGGTCCCCCATCAGGACTAGGTCCACGGACCCGAAATGGCAGGACTTGGCAGTCCAGGTAACACCCTCTCCCCTGAGCCTCCTTCCCCCCTGCAGGTTTACAGCCTCCCTCCTCCGCAGTTAAAGAAATGCTTTTATATTTAAAACAAAGTTTACTTTTGAAACTATCACTGTGCTTTTGTTATTTACATTGCTTGCTATGTAATACACAGTTTATTTTTCAACCCCCCCCCCCCCGCAAGCAACCTGATATGTGTCTTTAATGACTAGGGCAGGGACGGGTTGTGGGGGGAAAGATATTGGGGGGCTAGGGCCAAGCCCCCATTGGGAGGGCCCTGGGGACATTCATTGGGCTCCTTTTGAGAATCTCTCCCTCAGGGCCTCCAGGATGCGCATTCCGGCCTGGTGGATGGCAGCTGTCCAGGGCTGCTTGAACTGCCTCCCCTCGGCATCAGCTCATGTCCCACCCTCTCCCTCCCCCACACTACAAGGAAGGCCTCCCCCTTACTTCTCCAACAGACTCTGGAGCACGCAACACACAGCCACCACCTCAGGGATGTTGCATTCCTCCATGTCGAGGCGAGTGAGCAGGCACCTAAACCTCTCCTTCAGACGCCTGAAGGTGCATTCTACTTGCAAGTGAGACCGGATCAGGTGCGAGTTAAATTGTTCCCTGCTCATGTCTAGGAGGCCAGTTTAAGGCTTCATGAGCCAGGGCATAAGGGGGTAGGCCGCGTTGTCCACGATACACATCGGCCTCTGTACGTCCCTGACCGCAAAGTACCGCTGCAGGAAGAACGTTCCAGACTGCAGCCTGTGGTACAGTTAGGAGTTACAAAGATGCAGGTATCATGTGCCCAGACCAACCACCCAACACAAATGTCTGTAAACTGTCCCTGGTGGTTGGCCAGGGCCTGAAGCACCATGGAGAAGTAGCCCTTTCTGTTTATGTACTGCACTGTTTGATGGGCTGGTGCACAGATCGGGATGTGAGTCCCATTGAGCGCTCCTCCACAGTTCAGGAATTCCAGCCCTGCTAACTCGGCCGTGATGGTGTTCAGGTGTCTGAGGTGGACAATCCTATGCAGCAGCTCTGAGTTGATGGCCCTCACCACCTGCAGAAAGAGACTAATAGAAAGACACAAAACAAGAAATTAGAGGGGGTGCCTGAGCCCCTGACAGATACTCCTCTATCCCTCCCGTCCAAGACTCCAGGAGCCTCACCTCAGGCACCCCCCCCACACACACACACATACACACACACCAGGGCAGGGTGAGGTGTGGAGGGCTCCTCCCACTCCCACCCATCCCCCACTCCCTCTGCCCTTTCCTGATAGTCCCCCTTTTCCGCCCCCTCCCTTGGACTGTCCCCCAAGAGTGACTTACCTCCATCAAGATGCCCCCGACAGTAGACCTCCCCATGACAAACTGGTGTCCCACCAAGCGGTAGCTGTTGAGGGGTGGCCAGCTTCCACAGGGCAATAGCGACCCGCTTCTCCAGGGGAGTGATGGGCCGCAAGTGAGTGTCCTAGTGTTGTAGGGCAAGGGCAAGCCAGGCACACAGATCCTGGAATGTGGCCTTCTGCATACAGAAGTTTTGAATCCAATGTTGGTCGTCCCACCACTCCATGATGAGATGGTCCCACCAGTCAGAATTAGTGTCCAGCCTCCAAAAGAGCTTCTCCACAAGGAAGTTTGGTAGGAAGGCCATTGGTGCTGCACCCTGGGCGAGGGTCTCAAGGCTGGGTTCTGAGACCAGATGGCGCAGGAGCATCATGACAGTGTCATGGAGATGCAGCAGAATTTGAAGTGTGGGAGTGTGGGGCCATCACCTGCCCAGGGACAGCTCCAGCTCCATGGCAAAAAAAAAAGTTTCAAAACCAGAAAAACCAAAAAAACCAAAACTGCTGTGATGTTCAAGAAAGCAGGGCAATCAGAGCACACACTGCAGAAGCTTTGCTGTCCCTCAGAGGTATACAAGCCAGCTGCAGCAGCAGAGAAACAGCTGTCCCCGGGGGTCCCTTTAAGCACGTGTCTTTGCAAAGGGCATGCAGCAGAACCCGGAATTAAACGCTGCCTCCATGAGCTGCCAAAGTGGTTTTGGGTGCCCTTTTTTCAATCCACCTTATGTAGTTTGGATGCTGTCTTTCAAAAGAAGCTTTCTCGAAAGATCGTTTCAAAAAAGTCTCTTTCAAAGGACGCATGTAGTCTAGATATATCCTAACAGCAGTATTCTTCAAAGGAATGAAAACATGCATATTAAGGGAAATATGCACATGGACTCAGGCTGAAAGTCGTGTTTCATACGCAATAGAATCGAATAACATTTATTCAAAAGTTATTTGTACTGAAGTGACAAGACTCATGTTTAAATATGAATCTTCATGGCGCACGTCCCAACAAGCGCCCATGACCTCAGTGTTGGTGCACAAGACCAAACTCCCTCCACTCAGGGATGGAAAATCTTAGAGAAACACTGGTTCCGAGTGTTGCTGGCTGCTCCACAGTCACAGGGGAAGGTGACTTTGGCTCCTGCAGCCAGCACTCCGTCTGGAGACCCCAATGAGATCTGAGAACACAGACTGGTATAAATCACCCCCCTGCTGCTGGGCAGCTTCCAGCTTATCTCCACCCACGCACACCCTGCCACGCCCAACTCTGCCTGTCCCCAGCCCAGCTGTTACTTCTGCCCCTGCCCAGCCAGGACCTGGGCTTGTCCCCACCCCGGCTGTTAGTTCTGCCCCTGCCCAGCCCCAGCCTCTGCCCACTTGCTCCTCCTGCAGCCCCAGGGGTTCTTCCCCCTCCCATCCCTGGGGCTGCAGGGAGGGAGGAGGAGCTTTCAGCATCATAGAGATGAGGAGCCAGGGGCTGGGTAGAGGGGAGTCCTGTGAGGTCACAAAGACTGGGGGGTGGGTGAGGCCAGAGAGGCTGATTTCAGGGGCGCAGGCTGAGCGAGGATCCCAGCCCCACGCAGAGCCAGGGTCGGATTCTCTCCTCAGGGAGGGAGCCTGGCGGTAAAGTGAAGATCGGGGCCTCAGCACCAGCGTCGATAAACATCACCTGCCCCCGGTCACAGTCCAGACAAACCCGGATCCTGCGGGGGAGGCTCAGGTGCAGGGGAGTTACAGGGGAGGTGAGAGCCCGGAAATGAACCCCCCACCGCTGCACAGCCCAGATCCCCCCCTCAGGGCTACGGCTGTTCCCTCCCTTCCTGCTCACAGACTCTCTGGCCACCCCCACGGCCCATTGCCTACCCCTCACCTCCACCTCCCAGCAATGTTTCCCCGCAGTGAATCCCTCACAGCCCAGCACACAGGGCTGAGTGTCAAATCTCTCCGGGTTGTCGGGCAGTGGCTGCTGCGTGAATCCACATCTCACATGATTCTGATCCTCAGACAGGACGAGGTTGGGATGAGCCGTGTCTGGATCCAGAGTCACAGTCGCTGGGGAGAGAGAATCAGGGCGTGAGGGGCAGAGCTCAGCCCTGGGGGCGGCTGGGGCCATTTCTCACCCTCCCCAGCAGCCCTGTTGTGGCTGGGACAGGCCTGGGCCCCCGGGAGCTGCCTCTGCCCTGGGCCCTGAGACTGAGCCGAGCTGTCACTGCAGCGCCTCAGCCTGGGCAATGGGACCCGCTTCATCCGCTTCTCATTTGTGTGCAGAGGCTGCAGCCTCCTGCCCCCAGCTCGGGCTGCTCCATCCCCAGGGCCAGGCCTAGAGCAGGAGGGTTCAGTGGGGGAGGGGGGAGCAGAGGAGGCAGGTTCCAGCTTTAACCCCCAGAGGGAAACTCCCTCCCCGCTGCAGCCTCCACCCCCCCGCCCAGGGCACAGAGGGGAGGGGGCAGCGCGGGGGAAGAGCCGCCTCACCCCAGAGAGCAGAGCCTGGGCATTAGTCACCCCCAGGGCAGTGGAGGGTCCAGGGCTCCTCAGGGCAGCCGGGCTCAATGGGGGGAGCCTAGCTCTGGCTTCTGGCCTGGCCAGGGGCAGGGCCCTGGGGAAGGGATCTGGGGTGGGGTCACTGGGAGGGGCCAGCACAGGACAGAGGCTGGTGCCCAAGGAGGGGCTGCGCTGATCAGCTGCCCCGACACAAAGCGCAGCCCCTTCCTGCAAAGCTCCCTGCCTGCAAACTGTGCCCATAGTGAGAAGTGGGGGGGTCCGACCATCCCATTGCTTAAGGAGCAGGACACGGCTCCTCGTCCTTCTGATCCAGTGTCCCTGGGGCGCCTCACCGCTCAGTGGGCAGGTTTGGGGCACTGCCTGTCGTGGTCGCTGGGGGTTTGGTTGGTGACTTGAGCTACAAGCTCAGGAAGGTGTTTTCAGTCTCCACTTGAAACCTCACCGTGTTTGAAAGGTCGTTTTGCTCTCTCCAGTGCAGAGGGCAGCGTGTCTGATGGGGGAAAGGAGCAGAGAGGTGAGACTTCAGGAGTCCATATTGCCCACGACATCCCTAATCTGAACACACAGTCCAGTCCCGGGTTTTCATTATAGCAGAGATGCAGTTGGGGTACGTCTACACTGTAGAGAAGATTGAGGCTGCTGCTTTCAATTTTCCAGGTTTGAATTAGCAGTTGAGTGAAAACAACTAATCATACTGAGGCGTAGCTTCTGTCGGTGCCGGTAGCTCTCAGTGCACGAGGAGTAAGGGAAGTCAGAGGCAGAGAGCTGTTCCCGCCACTGCCTGCTAGGTAGACAGCGCCAACAACTGAGTTCCGCTACTTTGACTGCAGCTACGCAATGAACACAACTGAAGTTGCACAGTTTGATTCAACTTTATCCCACAGTGTCGATGTATCCTCAGGTTTGAATATAAAAAGGTTTGAAGCCTCCTACTTCCTCTCTCACTCAGGCCTTTCCCAGCAAAGGAACCAACGTCCCTGCAGCATCACAGCCAGCCCAGGACAATTTGTGAAGAGATTTGTTTTCTCCTCAACATCCCTTCCCCCACTACAGACTCCACTGGATTTGGCCCATTCACTTCCTGACATTTGTCACAGCCGAGGCCCAGATCCTGCCAAGACATTGGCCTCAAAGCAGTTTCATCCACTTGGGTCCCTTTGACACGAACGGGAGGTTCAGAGTTTGTGAACTCCTGGCTCTGCTTGTGAGCCGTGGGACCTGTGTACTCAGCATCTCCACAGAGAGCAGCACGGAGCTGGGCGTGTGTCTGTCTGTGTGTCGGCCATTTTGTGCTCCAAGAGTCGCTGTAATTACAAAGCAGCTTTTGGAATAAATAAGGTTCAATGAAACACCTGAGTGTCTGGGACGGCAAGTGGGCACCATTCTCACCTCACAATCAACAGAAGTTTCATCTAATGAGGAACCTAATGACCAGCATCGGTCTCTTTCCATAGGCCCTGGTGCTTCACTCGCTCTCCCCTCCCCCATCCCTTCTCTGTACCTGTGAACTGCCTCAGCGTCTCCGACAGCGCAGTCGTTTGCCGGGAGAAACCCCTGACTCGCTCGCCCAGTTCAGGGGAAATCTCCTCTGGCGGCTGGAACGGCCCCGTCTCACATCTGGGGAGAGACAACGTCACATGGGGACACTGCACCGAGTGACTCAGTTCTCCAGCTCTGGCCAGTGAGTCGCTGCTCTGCTGGGCCTGGAGTTCAAATCCCTCCAGTTCTCCCAGCCCCAGAGCAGGGGCAGCGCAGCCCTTGGCCCTGCAATGTCCCCTCCAAGGTCCCATGAACAGTCTGCAGCTCTGGCCTGGGGAGACCAGCTGGGGGACAAAAGGGGAATTGAGTCTCCACGGCCAACTCACCCCTTGGCCCCCAGGCGCTGAGGAGCAGGAGGTTCCCAGGGGAAGGGCTGGAGAAATCTGCCCACTAGGGACTCGACTGAGACACCAACTCCCCCCTCCCCAGCCCATTCCCACAGGTCTCCAAACAGCCCTCGGGTGGGACAGACTCTGGGTCCCTGCTGCCCTGGGCTGAATGTGCCCAGTGCCTGGCAGTGACAGGCCCATGTCCCACCCCACAGCCCTGAGGCAGCCAGTCCCCAGGGAGGTGACAGCTCCAGGAAACACTTGAGCTCAGACTGTGCCCTGAATGGGGAATTCCAGAGTCTGCTGGGCCAGGGGAGAGCCGCAGGCTGACGCTGATCAGAGATTTGTGCCCAGCCTGTGACCTTCCCCTCACATCTGGCTGCAGGGCCCTGGGGAGATGTGGTGCCAACATCAGCTCCAACCTCTTCCCCTGCGCTGGGCAGTGTGAGGGGAGCGAGAGAGAAATCCACGTACCTGCTCAGGGTGCTTCTGACGTCCTAGAGGGGAGAGAGAGAAAAGAATCTCAGTCCCCATACACATGGGATCCAGGGAAGGGATTTTGGATACATGCAGAAGAGAGGCCCCAGGGCCATGGATCCCCTGAGCGAATGGGGCTTTGCCATCTCTAACAGGTCTGTGCCTGTGACTCTGCAAAGCACAACAGTCACTCACATGGCAGCAATGCACACGCCAAGTTACACCCAGATCTGATGGCTGGACCCCAGCGCTTGTGATTCAGGAGCCTCCCTTCCCTGTGTGGGGAGCTGGGATGTTTCTCCCTCAGTCTCACCTGCAGGAATTCACTCGCTGGCTTCTGACACGTCCCCTCCAGCTCACTGATTCGCTCGCTGAAGTGGGAAATCTGAGCGGAGAGTTTCCTGATAGTGTCAGTCTGGAGCCTCCCAATCGCCTCGTCCAGCTTCTCCAGCTGGGCCAGCAGGAGTCGCTCTTGTTCCTCCAGGAACTGCCGCAGCTGCTGAAACTCGGCCACAATCTTCTGCCTCTTGGCTTGTGTCTGTTTCTGTGAAAACAGGGAAAGGGCTGGTCAGGGGTGTGGGCAGAGCCTGAGAACCTGTAATACCAGCTCTGGGTACTAGGCTGAGGCGTCCCTCAGGTTCCCCTTTGGCCCCTGTGTCCCTCAGGAAGGGACAATTCCCTGCAGCATGTTCTGTTATTCATGGGCTCTGGGAATTCAGACCCAGAGCAGCAGGGGGCAGGACTCAGCACAAAGGTTTTCTTTAATCGTCTCTATCCAGGTGTGGAAAGATTTTCTATATGCACTGAGGCATGTGCGAATGTGCACCACCTAGCTGTGGACATTCTGCTAATTTAGCTGGGCAGCATCTCAATTTCTCCTGCTCTGCCACCCAAGCACTCAGTGTCCTGGGAACACTGCTCACCCCACACTGACACAGATACCTAGGGAGAGAACAGAAGCAAACCTGTTAGTGCAGCGAAAGAGCAGACCCAGCAGACAGCCCTTCCCAGGGACATGCAGGTCAGTGGGGGAGGATTTCTGGAAAAGCCACAAGGGCTGGACATAAACTCATCCCCTGACATGACAGCTCAGGGCCTGTCTGCACATGGATCTAACCCAGCAATCCATGGTCATGGAGCAACTCGCCATCCCATCTTCCAAAGGCCACACAGGAGCCTGCCTCTAAACAGCCCCTCCCCCTGCCAGTCCCTGCTGGTCCATAGCCACAGGCACCTACCAGATACTCCTGGCTTCTCTCCTCTCCCGTCGCTTTCCATCTCAGCAGCTTTTCTCTCTCTTCCCTCAGGGTCTTCAAATGAACCTGGATTTTCCCCTGAGGAGACAGAAATGAGTTGGGAGGTTTCACTGTGAGGCTGAGAGGGGTGGGGAACGGGGCGTTTCCCACCCATAGCCCCAGTGACTGACGGTCCCAGTCGCTGTGTGACATCAGGGCCCCCAAGGAAATTTTATTAATACAGCATGAAAGTGTCTCACAATCTGACCGTTTCCAAGGCAGGTTGAGTCCGTTTAGTAATTAGAAAGAGATCTCAGTTATTAGGCACAGCCCAGAAATGGCCATGATGCACACTGCGGGGAATCAATACGTCTCTGTTTGGGAAGATTTAAATAACTAAGGGTGTGTCTACACTACAGCACTAATTCGAACTAACTTAATTCGAATTAGTTAATTCGAACTAAGCTAATTCGAACTAGTGCATCTAGACCTAAAAACTAGTTCGAATTAGCATGTCCACATTGAGTGGACCCTGAACGGAGGTTAAGGCTGGCCGGAAGCAGTGCTGGCAGGGCATCAGGTTAGGACTTAGAGCATGGAGCTGCTTTCTCAGGCTAGCCGAGGGCTGTTTTTAAAGGGACCCGACCCCCACCCCAGACAGACAGTTCTCAGGGTTCCCTGCTTGCTTGTCTATCTCGATGAGGGACAGCAAAGCAGTCCTGGCTTGGAGTGCCCTGAGTGCCCACACTCAGCATATCACAGCACTCAGCCATCAGCCCGGCTGCACTTGCCGCAGGCTGCCATCCAGGAGGTCAATCGGGGGGCTGCAGGAGAGTTTCTATCCCGAGGAGCCCGCAGAGCCATCCCAGTCCTCCTCATCGGGGGCTCGTACCCCATTCCTCCCTCACATCCTTCCACTTACACGTCCCTAGCCCCCCTTCCTGATGTACAAAATAAAGGACAATTGTGTTCAAAAATAGAAACTCTCTTTATTTAACAAAACTGGGAGAGACTGGGAAAAGGAGGTGGAAAAGCAGAAGAGAGAGGGGAGGGGGAACCTGGGAGGAGGGAGCTGGAAGGGGGAAGCCAGGGAAACAAGGAGGAGAGACGTATCAAACTACGGTATGCCATATCTTCAGTACTGTGTACAGATGTGGTCTCCTCACCCCAGAAAAGATATTTTGGCCTTGGAAAGGGTTCAGAAAAGGGCAACTAAAATGATCAGGGGTTTGGAACAGGTCTCATATGAAGAGAGGCTAAAGAGACTGGGACTTTTCAGCTTACAAAAGAGGAGACTGAGGGGGGATATGATAGAGGTCTATAAAAGCAAGAGTGGTGTGGAGAGGGTGCATAAAGAAAAGTTCTTCATTAGTTCCTATAATAGAAGGCCTAGAGGACACCAAATGAAATGAATGGGTAGCAGGCTTCAAACTAATAACAGACAGTTCTTCTTCACAAAGCAAATAGTCAACCTGTGGAACTCCTTGCCACAGGAGGCTGTGAAGGCTAGAACTAGAACAGAGTTTAAAGAGAAGTTAGATAAAGTCATGGAGGTTGGGTCCATGGAGTGGTATTAGCCAGTAGGTAGAAATGGTGTCCCTGGCCTCTGTTTGTGGAAGGCTGGAGATGGATGGCACAAGACAAATGGCTTGGTCATTGTCTTCAGTTCTTCCCCTCCAGGGTACCTAGCGTTGGCTGCTGTCGGCAGACAGCCTACTGGGCTTGATGGACCTTTGGTCTGACCCAGTACGGAAATTCTTATGTTCTCAGCTCAGGGTCAGGGGACCACCTTGATTTTCGTGCAAACCTGCTCCTGGATGGCCAGGCTGGCAGCTATCCTGCCCTAGACGGCCACTTTCTTGTGCCTAGTGCGGAGGTCGTGGACGTTGGATGCCGGACGCCTCCTCCCAAACCTGGATGAGGTCCACGATCTCCGCACTAGACCAACCAGGCGCCCGCCTCTTGCGGCTCCGGGAAGGCTCCTGGGAGCCGCCAGTCTGGTCCCGGGAAGAGGCGGAGGGCTGGGTGGCAGCTGGTGGCTGGCTCATGCCGTGCTAGGTGCAGGGTCTGCTGGCTGGGTGCTGGCAGGCTTGCACCTGGCACGGGCACCGTAGCCAGACGGTGCCCCTTTAGGGGCTCCGGGGCCGGGAGGGGGGCAGACAAGTTTCCCTGGTGGTGCCCAGAGTGGCCACCAGGGCAAGCTGGAAAGGACTAGCCACCCACTAGTTTGAATTAAAGTGGCTAAACAGCCCTTAATTCGAACTACTTAATTCGAATTAGGCATTAGTCCTCGTAGAATGAGGTTTACCTAGTTCGAATTAAGCGCTCCGCTAGTTTGAATTAAGTTTGAACTAGCAGTTTGCCTGTGTAGCGCCTATCAAAGTTAATTCGAACTAATGGCTGTTAGTTCGAATTAACTTTGAAGTGTAGACATACCCTATGTGATACCAATCCCAGAAGTGACGAGGGTTTAAAGAGGGGCTAGGAGGTCAGCCCTGAGGCCCTGAGGACTGCGCTGGTTGGACAGAGCTGGGCTAAGCACCAGGGCAAACCCATCAGTTACAGAGAGGCTCAGGGTCTGTCTACACTGCAGGGTTTTCCTGGAAAGACTACACTTATGTCCACAGGGCTATTGCATTCTTTGGACAGAAAGTTGAAAGAACAGAGGGGGTTTTCCGAGAGTGATGAACCTCCTTCTACAATGAAGTTGCCTTTGTCAGAAAAAGGGGTGTGTGGATGCAGAAGAGTATGTTCTTTCGAAAAGAGAGACCTCCAGGAAATAGCACAGGTGCCCTGGTGGCCACTCAGTCCACAGTAATCGCAACTGAAATGCAAGATTGTCTCCAATCAATGTGGATGCTACCTTTGAAAAGGAAATGGATTTTTTGTTGTGCTTTTGCTGTGCTGTTTTTCCCAAAGAAGCCGGTAGTCTAGGTGTAGCCTCAGAGGAACAAGAGTGTCACTGGGTGGGAGTGGGAGTAGGAGTGGGGGTGTCTCCGCACGCCCTGGAAGGGCAGGGCCTCAGCTGGAAGGAGCAGCGTTGAGGAAAGTCAGCCCCCAGCACCGCCCCCTGCAGCCCTCACAGCCACCCAGCGCCCTGAACCGTGTTCCCCTCTCCTCACAGCCACCCAGCACGCTGAACCGTGTTCCCCTCTCCCCACAGCCCTCACAGCCACCCAGCGCCCTGAACCGTGTTCCCCTCTCCCCACAGCCACCCAGCGCCCTGAACCGTGTTCCCCTCTCCCCACAGCCACCCAGCGCCCTGAACCGTGTTCCCCTCTCCCCACAGCCACCCAGCGCCCTGAACCGTGTTCCCCTCTCCCCACAGCCCTCACAGCCACCCAGCGCCCTGAACCGTGTTCCCCTCTCCCCACAGCCACCCAGCGCCCTGAACCGTGTTCCCCTCTCCCCACAGCCCTCACAGCCACCCAGCACCCTGAACCGTGTTCCCCTCTCCCCACAGCCACCCAGCGCCCTGAACCGTGTTCCCCTCTCCCCACAGCCCTCACAGCCACCCAGCACCCTGAACCGTGTTCCCCTCTCCCCACAGCCACCCAGCGCCCTGAACCGTGTTCTCCTCTCCCCACAGCCCTCACAGCCACCCAGCACCCTGAACCGTGTTCCCCTCTCCCCACAGCCACCCAGCGCCCTGAACCGTGTTCCCCTCTCCCCACAGCCACCCAGCGCCCTGAACCGTGTTTCCCTCTCCCCACAGCCCTCACACCCACCCAGTGCCCTGAACCATGTTCCCCTCTCCCCACAGCCCTCACAGCCACCCAGCGCCCTGAACCGTGTTCCCCTCTCCCCGCAGCCCTCACAGACACCCAGCGCCCTGAACTGTGTTCCCCTCTCCCCACAGCCCTCACAGCCACCCAGCGCCCTGAACCGTGTTCCCCTCTCCCCGCAGCCCTCACAGACACCCAGCGCCCTGAACCGTGTTCCCCTCTCCCCGCAGCCACCCAGCGCACTGAACCGTGTTCCCCTCTCCCCGCAGCCACCCAGCGCACTGAACCGTGTTCCCCTCTCCCCGCAGCCGTCACAGCCACCCAGCGTGCTGAACCGCTGTGACAGAGTGGGGATACCTGGCTGGTTTCTATGCTGCTGGCTCTGAGGTAACCCGCCCTGGCTGCCGTGGGTACCACGACCCAGCAAAACAGGATGAGTCACTATGCAAAGGGCTCTCTCAACCGGTATGGCCAGACACCCCCCATGGAGAGGAACAAAGGAAGGTGGAATTCTGCCCTGGCTGGGGGGCAGGGCTGGAAGAGAGTTGGTTAGTTCCTGGCTGGAAAGCAGAGGAGAAGGAACTGGGGAGGGAGCTGGGATCCCCCAATCTCAAGGGGGGCACTGAGGCCTTTAGCCCCAGTTCCTGTAACTAGATTACATCTGTTCTGTGCTGTATCGTGGAGAAGCAATAAACCACCTGTATTCTACTGGCTGGTGGAGTCTGTTCATGCTATTTCGGGGGTGCAGGAGACTGGGGAACCCCAACGCGCCATCACAACCGTGTTCCCCTCTCCCCGCAGCCCTCACAGCCACCCAGCGCGCTGAACCGTGTTCCCCTCTCCCCTCAGCCCTCACAGCCACCCAGCACGCTGAACCGTGTTCCCCTCTCCCCACAGCCCTCACAGCCACCCAGCACCCTGAACCGTGTTCCCCTCTCCCCGCAGCCCTCACAGCCACCCAGCGCACTGAACCGTGTTCCCCTCTCCCCGCAGCCCCCACAGCCACCCAGCGCGCTGAACCGTGTTCCCCTCTCCCCACAGCCCTCACAGCCACCCAGCACCCTGAACCGTGTTCCCCTCTCCCCGCAGCCCTCAGCCACCCAGCGCGCTGAACCGTGTTCCCCTCTCCCCACAGCCCTCACAGCCACCCAGCGTGCTGAACCGTGTTCCCCTCTCCCCACAGCCCTCACAGCCACCCAGCATGCTGAACCGTGTCCCCCTCTCCCCACAGCCCTCACAGCCACCCAGCGCCCTGAACCGTGTTCCCCTCTCCCCACAGCCCTCACAGCCACCCAGCATGCTGAACCGTGTTCCCCTCTCCCCACAGCCCTCACAGCCACCCAGCGCCCTGAACCGTGTTCCCCTCTCCCCACAGCCCTCACAGCCACCCAGCATGCTGAACCGTGTTCCCCTCTCCCCACAGCCCTCACAGCCACCCAGCATGCTGAACCGTGTTCCCCTCTCCCCACAGCCCTCACAGCCACCCAGCGCCCTGAACCGTGTTCCCCTCTCCCCACAGCCCTCACAGCCACCCAGCGCCCTGAACCGTGTTCCCCTCTCCCCACAGCCCTCACAGCCACCCAGCATGATGAACCGTGTTCCCCTCTCCCCGCAGCCACCCAACGCACTGAATCGTGTTCCCCTCTTCCCACAGCCACCCAACGCGCTGAACCATTGTCACGTTACTGAATCTTGAGGGGAGCAGCCAGATCACTGATGCACCCATAGGTGGGGGTGTTGGCCCCAAAAATGGTATAGAAGGAGGCCATGTGAGGTGCTGAATAGAAGCTTATTATCTGATAATCCTATGTAAGGGTACGTCTACACTACAACGTTAATTCGAACTAACTTTGTTCGAATTAGTTAATTTGAACTAAGCTAATTCGAACTAATGCATCCAGACTAAAAAACTAGTTTGAATTAGCATTTTTCTAATTCAAACTAGCATGTCCACATTAAGTGGACCCTTAACCAGGCTTAAGGATGGCCGGAAGTAGTGCCGGCAAGGCATCAGAGGAGGACTTAGAGCGTGGAGATGCTGTCTCAGGCTAGCCAAGGGCTGTGCTTAAAGGGTCCCAACCCCCACCTCGGGCAGACAGTTCTCAGGGGTGCCCCGCTTGCAAAGCAGTCCTGGCTTGGAGTGCCCTGAGTGCCCACACTGGGCACATCACAGCACTCAGCCATCAGACCGGCTGCACTTGCCGCAGGCTGCCATCTGGGGAGATGGGGTAATTGGGGGGCTTCAGGAGAGCTTCCACCCTCAGAAGCCCACAGAGCCAGCCCAGTCCTCCCCATCGGGGGCGCGTACCCCATTCCTTCCTCACCTCCTTCCACTTACCCTTCCCTAGCCCCTCTTCTTGATGTACAAAATAAAGGACAATTGTGTTCAAAAATGGAATCTGTCTTTATTGAACAAAACTGGGGGAGACTGGGAAAAGGAGGTGGGAGAGGGGAAGAGAGAGGGTGGGAGAGGGGAGGGCAACTAAAATGATCAGGGGTTGGGAACAGGTCCCATATGAAGAGAGGCTAAAGAGACTGGGACTTTTCAGCTTAGAAAAGAGGAGACGGAGGAGGGACAGGATAGAGGTCTCTAAAAGCAGGAGTTGGGTGGAGAGGGTGCATACAGAAAAGTTCTTCATTAGTTCCCATAAAGAAGGACTAGAGGACACCAAAGGAAAGGAATGGGTAGCAGGCTTCAAACTAGTAACAGAAAGTTGTTCTTCACAAAGCAAAGAGTCAACCTGTGGAACTCCTTGCTGCAGGAGGCTGTGAAGGCTACAACTAGAACAGAGTTTAAAGGGAAGTGAGATCAAGTCATGGAGGCTGGGTCCATTGAGTGCTATTAGCCAGGGGGTAGAAGTGGTGTCCCTGCCCAAGGTTTGTGGAAGGCTGGAGAGGAATGGCACGAGACAAATGGCTTGGTCACTGTCTTCAGTCCATCCCCTCCAGAGTCCCTAGGGTTGGCCGCTGTCGGCAGACAGGCTACTGGGCTAGATGGACCTTTGGTCTGACCCAGGACGGCCATTGTAAGCTCAGGGCTCAGGGTCGGGGGTCTCAGTGGACCACCTTGATTTTCATGCACACCTGCTCCTGGGTGGCCAGGCTGGCAGCTCTCCTGCCCTAGACGGCCACTTTCCTGTGCCTACTGCGGAGATCGTGGACGAGGTCCACGATGTCTGCACTAGCTGTGACAGACCGGGCCGTGTCTGGGCACAGCTGAATGCGTCCGCTCAGGGCAAATTGCTCAAATCTGGGGCTCCTTACAGTCCCCCTGACTGGCGACCTCTCCAAACAGGCCACAAACCAGTCCCACAGAGCGCTTCAGCAGCCTGCCTGAAGCCTCCCGAGCAAAACCCCTCCGACACCCCAGCAATATCCGTGCCCCAGATGGCCCTGGGCCTATACACAGGTGGGGGGTCCTAGCACCCAATCCCACCTACCCCGTACAAGTTCTGTCCGGTTCCAAGAAACCAGCCACAGATCCGTGGTCAATTTACCCTTTGGACCTTACCACAAATCACGCTGGGCCAATCCTTTAGAATCTATATCTAAAGGTTTATTATTACAAGAAAGAAAAGCCTGAGAGTAAGGTTATTAAAGTACAGTACATTACATGCACCGAATCTCCCAGTTCTCGATGCAGGCTCTAGCAGAGATGTTGCAGCTGCTGGTTTAAAAGTTCTTATTGCACATCCTACGATCAGGATGGGTTCACAGGTCTTCCGGGCTCTTCAATCCCTGCAGTGCTGCCTCTGGGATGAAGTGCTGAGCTGAGAACAAAATGGCATCGACCACATGGCCTCTTTATACTCCTTCCTGGCCTCTTCTTGTATGCAGCCAGTCACCTGGTCAGAGGCCAATCTCTATATTTCCTGCTGGCTGCCCTCAGGTGACAAATCCATTCTTTGGGTGTGTCCATAGCCTATTGAGAGTCATTGTTCCACAGGGCTTTGCTACTCAGCCTGTCCATAGCCATGCTTAACCACATTCACAGAAATATTCAGCTTCCACACAGATTACAGATTCCTACCTACACACATAGACATTATATACTCACATAAATAGTGTACATAAGATTAACAAACAATAATCTCCCATTCAATACCCCACATGGCTCCCCCCATACCAATTTCTGGGGCCAACACCCCCACCTAGGGGTGCAGCAGCGATCTGGCTGCTTCCCTCCAATTCAGCAACGTGACACTAGCCCAGGCGGGTGCCCGCCTCTTGCGGTCCCAGGCAAGCTCCTGGGAGCCGCCAGCCTGGTCCCGGGAAGAGGGGGAGGGCTGGGTGGCATCGGGTGGCTGGCTTGAGCTGTGCCAGGTGCAGGGTCTGCTAGCTGGGTGCTGGCAGGCTTGCACCTGGCACGGGCACCGTAGCCAGCCTGTGCCCCTTTAAGGGGTCCAGGGCTGGGAGGGGGGCTAACGAATTTCGCTGGTGTTGGCCAGAGTGGCCACCAGGGAAACCTGGGGAGGGCTAGCCTCCCACTAGTTCGAATTAAAGGGCTACACACCCCTTAATTCGAACTAGCTAGTTCGAACTAGGCTTAATCCTTGTAAAATGAGGTTTTCCTAGTTCGAACTAAGCGCTCTGCTAGTTCGAATTAAATTCAAACTAGCGGAGCGCTAGTGTAGCGCCTATTAAAGTTAGTTCAAACTAAAATCTGTTAGTTTGAACTAACTTTGTAGTGTAGACATACCCTAAGCTATTTATGTGGTTGTATAATGTCTGTGTGTGTAGTTAGGAATCTGTAGTCTATGTGGATACTGAATATTTCTCTGCATGTGGTTAACCATTGGGCAGAGCCCAGGCCTGTGGACATGCTAATTAGCAAGGCCCTGTGGGACAATGGCTCTCAATGGGCCAAGGACACACCTAAAGCATGAGGGCGGACACCTAAGAGCTGCCAGCAGAGAGAGGCTGTGGACTAGGTGACCTGCTGCATACAAAAAGAGACCAGGAAGGAGGTATAAAGAGGCCATGTGGTCGATGCCATTTTGTTCTCAGCTCAGCACTTCATCCCAGAGGCAGCAGTGCAGGGATCGAAGAGCCCGGAAGACCTGTGAACCCATCCTGATCCTAGGATGTGCAACAAGAACTGTTAAACCAGCAGCTATAACATCTCTGTTAGAGCCTGCATCGAGAACTGGGAGATTTGGTGCATGTAATGTACTATTCTTTAACAACCTCACTCTCAGGCTTTTCTTTAAACCTTTAGATATAGATTCTAAAGGATTGGCCCAGCGTGATTTGTGGGTAAGATCCAGCGGGTAAATTGACCAGGGATCTGTGGCTGGTTTCTTGGAACCGGACAGAACTTGTTTGGGGTAGGTGGGATTGGGTTCTAGGACCCCCCAACTGTGTATGAGGCCTGGGGCCATCTGAGACATGGATATTGCTGGGGTGTTGGAGGGGTTTTGCTTATGAGGCTTCAGGCAGGCTGCTGAAGCGCTCTGTGGGACTGGTTTATGGCCTGTATGGAGAGGTCACCAGTCTGGGGGCTGTAAGGAGCCCCGGATTTGAGCAATTCGCCCTGAGCGGATGCCCTCAGCTGTGCCCAGACACGGCCCGGTCCGTCACAACTGTGTTCCTCTCTCCCCGCAGCCCTCACAGCCACTCAACGCACTGAACTGTGTTCCCCTCTCCCCGCAATCCCCACAGCCACCTGTGGAAGCAGGCTCTTTGCTGGCCAGGCCTCTCGCTCGTATTGCCATCCAAGCAAAAGGTCAACTTCCCCTTGATGAAAACCCTTACACTATGTAACTTAAAGGTCAGCGACGAACAGGAACCAAAACCAGACCTAAAAAGTTCATGTAAAGTTCATGCTGGTTGTGCTGACTGTGCCATGCCCGATAAGACAGAAAAGGAAAAACAGGAAACCATCTCACCCCCGTCACTTAGCAGATAGGGTCTGCTAGCCTATCACAAAAAGCACTCAAAAGCTCTCTCTATAAAACAGCTTCCTCTCCTGTATCAAATTGAGGAATCCTAAATAAACATTGGATGGCGGAATATGAGCCAGGTCCGAGGACTGATCACCCGAGGGCCACCACCTGCTCACTGAACCAAACGAGTTCCTGTAGAGTGTAACGTATACCAAACATAACGAATACCAAATATGTTGTTGTTGTAGTTTGTGTGTCTGTTAAATGTAAGTATTGTTATCTGAAATTGTTTAGAGGTATTGTTAAGTAGTAGTGTTAAAAGTTTTAGGTAAATGATTAGTCTTATAAGTAAGACTGATGTAAATGTAAGTGTTGTTAAACCCTAGTCCCTTGTTAACAACTATTGGGATTTAGAGAAACCTCAAGGAATTTTCTTCACTGTATTGCATTTTGCTTATTGGACATTCTAATAATTATTTAGTGCCTACATATGTAAGAAATTGATAAAATCATAATTTATATGTAGAAGCCCTTTAATAAAAGTTTAAAAGATATTTAGTAATAGTTTGCCTGTTTCTGCACCTTCCTGGGACAGCCACATTTCCGAACCTTTTACTTTAAACCACACCACCCATCGCGCTGAACCGTGTTCCCCTCTCCCCACAGCCCTCACAGCCACCCAGTGCGCTGAACCGTGTTCCCCTCTCCCCACAGCCACCTAGCGTGCTGAACCGTGTTCCCCTCTCCCCACAGCCCTCACAGCCACCCAGCGCGCTGAACCATGTTCCCCTCTCCCCACAGCCCTCACAGCCACCCAGCGCCCTGAACCGTGTTCCCCTCTCCCCACAGTCCTCACAGCCACCCAGCGCGCTGAACCGTGTTCCCCTCTCCCCACAGCCACCTAGCGTGCTGAACCGTGTTCCCCTCTCCCCACAGCCCTCACAGCCACCCAGCGCGCTGAACCATGTTCCCCTCTCCCCACAGCCCTCACAGCCACCCAGCGCCCTGAACCGTGTTCCCCTCTCCCCACAGCCCTCACAGCCACCCAGCGCCCTGAACCGTGTTCCCCTCTCCCCACAGTCCTCACAGCCACCCAGCGCCCTGAACCGTGTTCCCCTCTCCCCACAGCCCTCACAGCCACCCAGCGCCCTGAACCGTGTTACCCTCTCCCCACAGCCCTCACAGCCACCCAGCGCCCTGAACCGTGTTCCCCTCTCCCCACAGCCACCCAGCGCCCTGAACCATGTTACCCTCTCCCCACAGCCCTCACAGCCACCTAGCGCGCTGAACCGTGTTCCGCTCTCCCCACAGCCCTCACAGCCACCCAGCACCCTGAACCGTGTTCCCCTCTCCCCACAGCCCTCACAGCCACCCAGCGCACTGAACCGTGTTCCCCTCTCCCCACAGCCCCCATAGCCACCCAGCGCCCTGAACCGTGTTCCCCTCTCCCCACAGCCCTCACAGCCACCCAGCGCCCTGAACCGTGTTCCCCTCTCCCCACAGCCCTCACACCCACCCAGCGCGCTGAACCGTGTTCCCCTCTCCCCACAGCCCTCACAGCCACCCAGCACCCTGAACCGTGTTACCCTCTCCCCACAGCCCTCACAGCCACCCAGCGCCCTGAACCGTGTTCCCCTCTCCCCACAGCCCCCATAGCCACCCAGCGCCCTGAACTGTGTTCCCCTCTCCCCACAGCCCTCACAGCCACCCAGCGCCCTGAACTGTGTTCCCCTCTCCCTGCAGCCCTCAGCCACCCAGTGTGCTGCAGCAGTGAGTTAAGGGGTTTGGGGAGCTTGGCAGCTGCAGCCAGAGCCCTGGGCCCTTATGAGTCACCAGGCCCCAGGGCAGTTGCCTCTTTCTCTCCCCCTGCTCCTCATTTGAGGGGCTGGGGAGGCCATTTGTCTGCACCATCCCAGTTCCGTGGGGCTCTGTCCCTGCCCGGTGGGAACTCAGTCCTGGCCGTGGCTTTGTCTGGTGAGAGAGGGACAGGAGGGCTATGTCTACACTGGCAGGTTCTTGAACAAGAACGTCTGTTCTTGCGCAAGAACCTGCAGAGCGTCCACACTGTTCGCCTGTTCTTGCACAAGATTTACAGTACGGCATGGTAAGAGAGGGCTTCTTGCGCAAGAGCTACGCTGTTTTCTAACAGGTGTAAGCCCTCTTGTGCAGGAGGGCAGTGTGGACGCGTAGCAGGCACTTCTTTTGCAAGAAAGTCCTTTTGCTAAAATAGCCATCAGAACTTTCTTGTGCAAGAGAGCACCCACACTGCCATGGATGCTCTTGCGTAAAAGCACATGGCCGTGTGGATGTGTTCTCACTCGAGAGTTCTTGTGCAAGAACCTGCCAGTGTAGCCGTAGCTGAGGAGACTGAGGCTGCAGCAGGACACCTGTGAGGGTGGGGGCAGGAGGGGGCGGCACCTCCATGCAGAATGATGTAGGTGGGGATGATCTGACAGAGGCAGGGACAGGCCCACAGAGGCCGACCAAGAGTTGAGGGAAGGCCCAACAGGCAGGTGTGGGCATGTCCTGTGCTCTGGGGATGGGTCAGTGACTCCCTAATTAAAAGGCTGATTTCTGTTCAGGATGCTTGGAGTTTGCCCCAGAGCTGCCCTGCAGCGGCAACGCCCTCTGGCAGCTGTGCATTCTGGGAGATTCCCATAGGCTGCCTGGTGGGACTAACAGAACCTTGTTGGCTGGTCCATGCCCAGGTACCCACTGGCACAGGTCAGACCGGCACGGGGCAGCTCCGGCCTGGGGGTAGTTTTGGTCCAACCCAGTCTGATCCCAGTGGTGCCTGGCACAGCCTGCGCTGCCTGGAGCTCTGTTGTGTGTGGATTCAAAGCGCTCAGGGTCCCACACACCATCCAGCCCTGTGTCCTCCTTTAGTGCCAGCTGTAGCATCTGAGTTGAACCCCTCCTGGAGTAGCCCAGGAGTTCAGCATCCCAGTGGGAATCCTGCTGGGCCTTTATCAAACTTTTCCGTTAAAAGCATTTGCGGAAAATCATGCCAGTCTAGACGCAGCCAATTTGTATGGTTTGGAGAATAACATGAGAATGTCCGAGCTTCAATGCAGCCATTGCTCTGGGGTGGGGCTGGGCAGGAGGGGGTCAGGGTGCAGGCTGCCCTAGGGAGAGAGCATTACCCCAGACCTCAGTCACCGCAGCAGCTTGGGGCCAGGTGAGGAGCCTCTCCATGGCCGCTGCAGCTCCAGCGGGCCCAGCAGGGGGAGGGGTACGTGCCCCCTGGCTCAAGCAGATCCAGGCTTGTCTGTCCCCTGCACTCCCCAGCCAGAGTGAGGAATGCAGCAAACTGGGCACTGTCCTCTCACGCCCCAATGAAGGGGAGCAGCCTCCAATGTCTCCACATGAATTGGGGGGAGGGCGCAGGGGGCTCCAGCCCACACTCCCTGTGGGCCCCTGGGGTGAGGAGAAGCTCGGGATGGGGGCAGTCCCAGACAGAGGTGGGTGCCCCCAGCCAGCCCGTTTCACATCCCCACCGAGTCTGTCTCTTTTCTGTATGGTTTGATGAGAAGCAAACTCCCATCCCAGGCTCCTCCCATTGTCCTGGCAAAGCCAAACCCGTGTGTGGCTTTAAGTTACGATCAGAGGAAGCCGCATGCTGAATGCCACAGCCCTGGCTCTCACTGCTCAGTGCTTGAACTAACAGGCGAACACACAGACACAGGCAGATAAACACTGTCAAATAGACAGTAGATTCAAGGTGGCAGCAATTCCCTACCTGGTACTCCTGGGCCGCTTCCTGTATGGGCAGCACCCTGTGAGCATGGTGAGCCTGGGACAGATGGCAAATCACACAGATCAAACTCTGATCCTCGTCGCAGAACAGCTTGAGAACCTCCTGGTGCTCCCCGCACACCCCGTCCCCTCCTGCTCCCTTTGGTGCCTGCAGACTCAGACGCTTGGCTATTTCTACTATGTTTGCCAGCTGCCTGTTGGGCCGGAGGGGGCCCTGCTGCACGGTTTCTCGGCACTGCGGGCAGGAGGCAGCTGAGCCTGGTCCCTCCCAGCATTGGCTGATGCAGGCCTGGCAGAAATTGTGCCCACACTCCAGAGTGACAGGGGCTGTGAAATACTCCAAGCAGAGGGGACACGTCGCTTCCTCCCGGAGACTTTCCACGGGGCTGTCTGCAGCCATGGCTCCCTCTGGGCAGTGGAACAAGGTTAGTTTCATTTTCCTGAGCTCACACTGTGCCCCGCCCATGCCAGCAACGGGGCGTTTCCCCTCCTGGAACTGACTCAAGCTGTTTGCTGCATTGGAAAGGATCCAATGGAAACAGTTCAGCCCTGGAGGCTTTGGGGAAAAATGTCCCCCTAGGGCTCTGGCCCTACAATTGTCACCTAGGAGAGAGTGCTGAGGTGCTGAAGAGGGTCTGCAGCGATCCGGCAGGGGCCTTCCCTTGCTTTGTGGGTTGGGTCTGTCCTGCAGCAGGTGACTTCTGAGGCCACAGACCCACTGCAAGCGCAATAGGGCAGGAGGAGGCAGATGTCCCTGTAAAACACCAGTGACCCCCGCACAGGTGTAGCAGGAAATGAAACCAGTTTCCTGCTTGAGTAAGAATGTAGATATATATTTCACTTGTGACAGGCTCAAGCAGGCAAGTAGGAAGCGTAACCCGTCTATTGTTAAGCAAGCGAATAAATGTAACAAACAACTGTAACCACAGAGTCAGCAGGTTTGCATAGTGCAGCTAACCTTATTTGGAGATGAACCTGACTTCCAAGGATATTAGGAGCAAAATAAGGTAACCAATCATGTTAAGGCACATAAACCAGGAAGGATGTTAACCCTATAAGACCCCTTGCTTACCCAATGCTGGGGGTCGGCTTTGCTTTGAGCACTGAGCTTCTTAGCCGTACCTTGCTTGCAAGCAATAAAATTGAGTTGGACCCAGCCTAAAAGTGTGACTCTCTTCTGTGGGCAAATTAGACTAGCCTCCAGGGGACGAACCTTGCAATTTATGCAACACAGGGGCTGGGATGTGCCCGGAGCCGGGGGGTGCCCCAAATGAGCAGAGCCCCCCGACTTGGGAGTGGGCTGAGCAGAGACATGGGAACGTGCGTTTGGCCAGCGCTGTCCGCGGAGCTGTTTGCTGGAGCAGCCAGGCGGAGCAGCACGAACTGACCCGCGCCAGCAGCGCCCAGTGGCCAGAGACCTTGGGGCTGCGGGAGACCAGGGGCTGCTACACACGATAGAGTGAGGGCAGCGGCCTCAGCCGTGACTACTGCGCATGCTCCGCCCGGGGGCGCCTGCGCAGGGCGCCCTAAGGAGCGAATTTTGAGACCAGCTGCTGGTGCCACTGCAGCCTGGTGCATACGGGGCGGGGGGCTTGGAGCTAGAGAGTTTTGGGGGGCACAGGGATGGGGGGAAGACGGTGGGGGGGCGCAGGGGACAAGGCTGCGGGGGGAGGGGGATCATGGGGCTGAGGGGGCGGGGTTGGAGCAGGGCAGGGGGATACAAGTTCCCTTTGCAGGCACTTTCCTTTGCCCCCGCTTCTTCCCCCCTCTCCTCCAGCACCACGCGATCCTCTCTGCCCGGGTGGGTCCGTGGGGGGACCTGCAGCCCATTCGCAGCGCGGCAGGGAGCAGGTGGGTCCGCGCGTGGCTCATCATCTGCAGCGCCCCTTGGCCCTAGCGCAGGGTCCTGGGTTCCCCTCCGGGCCCCCAGCGCAGGAGCTGCTGTTAATGCTGGAGCGTGTTTCCACTGGCAGCGCGGACCCTCGTTTGGCGTTTCCCACAGAGCCCCGATCTGTGTCTGTCTGGGGCTCATGGCTTTTCCTTTCTCGGTCTCCTCCAGCCCCTTTCTCAGTCTCCTCCAGCCCATGTTATTTCTGCCCCTCAGTTACGGATAGCAACTCCCTGGGATTGCCAGAAAACAAGCCGCGTGTGTGTTTAATACCAGGAAATCATGGACCGCACTTTGTTTCTGACAGTTTCAGCAGTGCCCTGGGCCAGTGCTTCCGTCTGTGCTGCAGCTTCAGATCTTTGCTCATTGGGCCCATGTGATGTCCAGGCTGACAGCTTTCCTGGGTCGGTGTCAAAACTCCTTCCCTTTCCTTTCATCCTCCAATGGAGGTGGCTTTGTTTTGCTGCTGTTTTGCTTCTCCACCCAACACTTTAGGGCTTTGTCACAGGTCACCACTTGGGTAGATCTTGGATCCCAAATACTCACTATGGGCCAGATTTGTAAATGTGAAAGTGCCCGGATACTTTAGTAATAGAGATGTAGCTGTGTTAGTCTGGTGTAGCTGAAGCAAAATGCAGGACTATGTAGCACTTTAAAGACTAGCAAGATGGTTTATTAGATGATGGGCTTTCGTGGGCCAGACCCACTGACAATGTATTAAAACCAGTGTTACTGTAGCACCTTAGAGACAGAGAAAAAAATAGGTAGTAGCATGAGCTTTCAAGGGCACAGCCCACTTCCTCAGAGGAGCAGTGGTCCTATGGCAGTGGGTTGTGCTCATGAAAGCTCAGGATACTATCTATAGACTTTTCTTAGTCACTGAGGTACTACAGGACCATTCATCCTTTTTAAAGTTCCACACTCGTACAGCTCCTCCGTGAGACGTCTTTCTGTAAGCAATTCCCTGTCCTGCAAACACAGAAGTGCACGCTTTACTCTCCTCTTACTTTATGTGTTGCGAGTATAAATGTTGGGGTTTTTCCACATTTATCCGTACCTCTGATTGCATGTTTTAATGTCACAGATTTTCATATAGGTTACATCTACAGTTATGATACATTTGCTTGGTGCTCTTCCTTCTGACAAGCCTACACTGCTGTGTTGCCAGAATCCAAGATTTTGAAACCAATCATCCTTCTCTGCATTGGCTGGGTGTCTGGCCTAGTGCTGACCTGGCCCTCTCTCTCTTTTCCCCATTTGTTTCTACAGGAGAATAGCTAGTGCTCACACGTCACTCGTAAAATAGACATTTTCTTAGCACTGAGGACACAGACCAAAATGCTGACAGATGTAAAGTTAAACATTTTTATGACACCTCTGATACTGATTGTGGGGCTAACAGTGTGACTTTGCATCTAAATGGCTGCAGTTGCTCATATATGAAGTTGTTATGGAAAAGCAGAGCCAGGGACAGGTGTCTCTCTGAAAGGAACAGAAGGAGATTGACAGGGGTGGGTCTCAGGAGTTGTGTAGCTTGTTGCAGGATTTGAACCAGCACAGAAAAACCCTGTTAGGGTTTTAGTCCAACTCCTTAACCATTCAGCCATCACAACTGCGAGCACAACAGTGTTCCAGGGCCAGGGAAACTGGTAACTAATCCCAGTGCCCAGGCCTGACCTCACCTGCCCCACAGAATTCACACAGCAAACCTGGCTCCCAGAGCACAGGGGGACTTTGGGGGCTCATTGCTGGGCTGTGGGGTGAAGCATCAAACCAGCCCCCTCCTGTGGGGCCTGTGAGTGTTGCTGTCCCTGCTCTACAGACAGGGACATGGAGAGGTTCACTGCATTGGCCAAGGTCACCCAGCGAGTTAGAGCCCAGCTCTGTCCCCAGCTCTCTGCCCCACCCACCAACGTGCTGACTCCCTCGCTGCCAGGGGGACTTTTGCATTGGCCTCTTTTCTCAGTAGCCAGGGCTAAGGCTGTCAGGCAGGAGAATGTGACCTGACTCCCTGCACCTGGGCCTTGTCTTTGTAGCAAAGACAGCAACAGTTACAGGCCCACAGGAGGGGGCTGGAGGTGAGGACCAGGGAGGGGGGAGGCAGCAGCCCTCTAACAATGTCCCCAAGGGAGTGTCTGCAGGGCAAAGGAAACCAAGCTGAGGAGAACTGGAGGGAGTCCCTCCCCCCCCTCCGGGGTGTTAACCGGAGGGCTGAGCATCTCCAGTACCCAGGTTCCAAACTGTCCCACCTGGCTCCCAATCTGGCCCCTCCCCTGGCCATGCTGCTGTGGGTGCCAGTGTCTCACCACATGGTGAAATCAGACCAGAGACAGACACTGTCAGTAAAGGCTCCTCTCGGAAACGCTCTTCCAGATGCTGGGCCTCCCCCCTGCCCCACCTGAGCCTTGTGCTGCTGCTGTGTAACTGCTCCATGGGCATCTCCCCACTGCAGAGTGCCCCGACCCAGGCTGTGACTGGCCAGCCCCTCTCTGGGCACCCAGGGGATGTCTGGGTTTGTTACTAGCACTGAGCTTTGTACAGTAGCCCAGGGAACACTGTGAAAAGCCAAAACCTTCCTACCCTGGGTGTCCCAGCGAGTGGCACAAAGGGTCCCGGCAGTGCTGGTTTGGGGTGGTTTGAAACAAGTCTTTACGGCTCAGATGAGGTGGTCCAGTGGTTAAGGCAATGGACTGCTAATCCATTGTGCTCTGCATGTCAAGGTTTGACTCCCATCCTCATTGGGTGTTTGTAGCCCTCCCTCTTGCTTCAGCTCAGCACCAGCCCCTCCTGTAACCCTGCCTGCGCCAGCCCCTCCCACTGCAGCCTGGGGAAAGGGGAAATCTCCACAGTGACACTCCCAGCTGGGACCCTCAATCCCTTCTGCCCTCAAGGGGAAACCTCACAAAGGAGATTCCAGGCAGCCAGGCCATGGGGGTCTCTGAGATGCCCCAGCCCTGCAGCCTGTCCCACCTGGCTGTTGCCATGGCCCCTCTGTGAGATCACTGCCTCCCAACCAATGAGCTGAGGTGCTGTAAAAGTTCCTTGTGATGTCACTGCTGCCTTGCAGGCTCATGTCCTGCCCTGGCCAGCCCCTTGGCATGTGTGAGCTGCTCCCCCTCTGCCCCTGTCACTCAGGGCTGGTTCTGGGGCTCATGCGGGAAATAGAAAGTCCAGCTGCCTTATGAGGCTGCTCTGTGCCTTCTGGGGCACCGTCCCATTTCCCAATAACACTTTTCCCATCGTCCTTGTGACACTTGACCTCATGTCAGTCTCTCCAGGGACAGGAGCAGAGTCTGGGTTTTGGGTTTCTCCTGCAGCAGCAACATCAACCACCCCCCCCCCCCCCATTTCCTAGCCAGAAACACTGGCAGCTGGATGGTTTTCCCCCGGCAGAGGCTCTGGGCAGGCAGGAGAAGGAAAGGGGAGTGAGGGGGGTGAGCAAAGCAGGGCCTAGTTGCTCGTCTTGGGATTTCTTTATGTAGCGCCCCCTCTCCACCTGGTTACCTTCTTTAAAGCCAATCTCCTTACAGGTTTTGATGCATAGGTCTGGGTTCTCCCACTCAACTTTATTTTTTCAGATGGATTTATTTGGCGGTGCCTCCACACCCCTCACTCCTTCCTGGCAGGGTCACCAGGGCAGCTTGGGAGGAAAATTCTAACCCAGGATAATACCCATGTATTTGCCAGATAGTTGGAGACTCCCAGAAAATAGCACAAACACATACACTATAATAAACACAATTATATTAAACAGGAGACAAATATAACAGAACAAGGTAAAACACTATTTTTAGGGTCACTGGTGCCCAGCAACTGTAAGATCAGGGTCCCGTTGGTACGCGTACTTTGTTGGGGCCCTTGATGACTTTTGACCACAAATTCTTCTCTGCAGTGGTTTAGCAATGAAGCTGACTGGGTCCAGTACAGCCCAAAGGACTCACACATGGGAGAAGGCAGTAAATCCCTCCACAGGTTTAATATGCAGCAGGTAATAAAATCCCCAAACAAATTCCCTGACTTACTAACTAAAAATTGGTGCACTCACACACTCCATGGATGACCTCAGGTTGAGGGATGACTCAGTCACTGCAAAGGGGCTGCTCTCTTCTTGCAGGGATCCTCTTCAGGCAGGAATCAGGCTGCTTTGGTCCAGGATTTCCCCTCACCGCGAAGGGGTGCAGGGCTCAAGGTGCAGGCCACACAACTGCACCAAAGTTCAAACTATAACCTCCCAGCCCAGCATTCAAACCCACCCAGCAGGCAGCAGCCCTGAACTCGCCGCTAGAGCTGAGCTGATCATGCGGTGACTGGTCTCACCCAGGGAGCAGGAGCCAACTCAGCCTGGCTGGGGAAGCCTCCCAGCAAACTCCACAACTGGGAATCAACAGTGGAGACATAAACCCAGCTGAGGGATCCTGCCTTCAGATCCCTAGAGGCTAGTTCTCAGGGGGAACCCTGCATGCAGGCCTGGGGCTTACTAGCTCCCACACAGCCAGTCCTCCCCTTTTCCTGGCTGGCTCCAGACTCCCCTCCACAATGGTCTCTCCTTCCCCCTGGGAGGGGCATCTCACTCCCCATGGGTTACCGGGCAGACTCTGGCCCTGGTAGGGAGGGGAAGCCAAGGCAAACTCAGAGCCTCTCCCTGAGCTGCCAGCAGACAAAGCCCCGGGAATCTAAGTCATCTCCTTGGGGGTTACATTTGTTTCTCTTGGGGTTCTAGGGGGAGGAACCAGAAACATCATGTGACTGTTTTTCACTGCCTGTGTTTGGGCTCAACCTGGCAGCAACGTTCACAAAGAGGTCAATACAAGAGCTACGGCTACACTGTGGCCTTCTTCCGGAAAAGCATATGCAAATGAAGCATGGCATGGAATATTGCTGTGATTCATCTGCATAATTAATTAGCAGCTGCTTTTGTGCAAGACGTTTTTGCACAAAAAGGAGCCATGTAGATGGTTCCTTTTTGTGCAAAAGCCTCTTGTGTAAAAAACAGGTGCTCATTAATTGTGCAAATGGGGCTTGGCACTATTCCACGCAGCCTCATTTGCATAGTTCTTGCGCAAAAAGGGTGCAGTATAGACATAGCCCCCTTGTGCTCTGGGAGCCAGGTTTGCTCTTTGAATTCAGGTTTGCAGAATCTGGCTCCCTGCACCTGGGCAACGGCAAAAAAAAGGTTTGGGGGCCACACAGAGACCCCGACGGGCCGCCAGGGCCTGGGCCATGAAGCAGGAAGTGGTTGAGCTGCGGCTGGCCAGGGAGCTTCCTGGCCCCTGTGTTTGCTGGCATGGAAGCAAAGGGAAAGGATGTGAGACTCATTGAAGAGGGTCCAGCGGAGGGCAACCAAAATGATGGGGGGGCGGGGCTGGAGCGCATGGCCTATCAGGAGAGGATGAGGGATTTGGGCTTGTTCAGTCTGCAGAAGAGAAGAGTGACAGGGGATTTGAGAGCAGCCTGCAACTCCCTGAAGGGAGGGTCCAAAGAGGATGGAGAGAGGCTGCTCTCAGCAGCTCTCTGCTGATGGCTGACTGGGTAATGTGTTGGTTTAGGAATCCAATATGGTTTCCCTGTGCAGTTCAAATCCTTCTCACAGCAAGGCCTGTGTTTTGGCAGCTATATAACTCCAGAGGGTATGTCTACACTAGAAAGTTAGTTCGAACTAACGTCCGTTAGTTCGAACTAACTTTCCTAGGCGCTACACTAGCGCTCCGTTAGTTCGAACTTAATTCGAACTAACGGAGCGCTTAGTTCGAACTAGGTAAACCTCATTTTACGAGGACTAACGCCTAGTTCGAACTAGCTAGTTCGAACTAAGGGCTGTGTAGCCCTTTAGTTCAAACTAGTGGGAGGCTAAGGCTTCCCAGGTTTCCCTGGTGGCCACTCTGGCCAACACCAGGGAAACTCTATTGCCCCCCTCCCGGCCCCGGAGCCCTTAAAGGGCCACGGGCTGGCTACTCACTTTGTGCCAGTTGCAAGGCTGCAAGCACCCGTGCCTGCACAGCCTGCACCTGCCACACCATGAGCCAGCCATCCGAGGGCTCCCAGCCCTCCACTGCTCCCCACGACCAGCCTGGCGGCTCCCGGGAGCCTGCCCAGGGGCGCAAAAGGCGGGCGCCCGCCTGGTCAAGTGCGGAGATCGTGGACCTCATCGAGGTTTGGGGGGAAGCCTCAAATGTCCACGATCTCCGCACTAGCCACCGGAACGCGGCCGTCTACGGACGCATGGCTGCCAGCCTGGCCGCCGGGGCCACCAGCGCAGCCGGGAGCAGGTGCGCTGCAAGATTAAAGACTTGCGGCAGTCCTACTCCCGGGCCTGCCTGCCAGGGGCTGACCCGGAGGCCTGCCCCCACTTCCATGCCCTGGACCGCATCCTGGGGCCTCATGCCGTCCCTGCCCCCCGGGACGTGATTGACCCCGGGGCAGAGGGACCGCTCCTGGAGACGGAGGAGGAGGAGGAGGGCTCTGAGAGCCAGGAGCCTGCCGCCAGCCTTCCCAGGACCCAGGACCCCCGAGGCACCCCACAGAGCCGCTCGCCTGCATCATCAGAGGCCGGGGAGGCGTCCACCTGTGAGTACCCTCGTGTTCCCCTTATGTGTACGGGAGGCTGGGGCGAGAGGGAGCCCCGGGACCGTGCGCCTGGGCCTTGCCCACCACGGAGCAGCAGCTGGGGATCCTGCAGGGGCCCTGGCCTTGCAGAGGGGAGCTGGGTTTCACACACCTGGGCCCCTGGGGTAATTGACCGCTGGTCTTCTTGCACCACAGCTGCAGCACCGGGGCCTGCAGGGCGCACCACACCGCCTGCAGCAGCCGCCCGCGCCCGGGCAAGCAGGACAGCCAGGAACCAGGAGGACTACCAGAGGCGGCATCTCCGGTTCCTGGACCGACAGCTCCGTCTCCAGGACCACTGGGTCCAGGAGGACCTCAGGCTGCGCCAGAGGAGTCTGGAGGCCCTGGAGGAGCAGGGCCGTGCCCTGTGAGGCCACCTCCAGAGCCTGCTGGACCGCTTTCCATTTCCTCCTCCCCCTGCTCCCCCTCTTACTCCTCCTCTTGCTCCCCCTGCTCCCCCTCTTGCTCCCCCTGCTCCCCCTCTTGCTCCCCCTCTTGCTCCCCCTGCTCCTCCTGCTTCCGCTCCTGCTTCCTCCACACCCCCTGTCCTCTCTGCCCCCCCCTCCACAACCATTCCCCACCGACGCCCCCGGACCCGCAGTGTGGCGAGACGGGAGAAGCAGCCGGACTCCCACCCCTGAGCTTTCCTTTCCCTTCCTCCCTTCCCTCCCCTCCCCTTCCAGCTCCCTCGTCCCAGGTTTCCCCCTCCCTTCTCCCACCTTCATTCCTCCCTCCCCCACCCCAGTTCTGTGAAATAAACAGACGTTTTTGTTGGAAAAACAGGTGTCTTTATTTGACAGTAGGTAGGGAGGGGAAAGGGGAAGGGGGGGGGTAGGGTGGAAGAAGGCCCCGGTGGGGCATGCAGGGAGAGGTCAGTCCTCCTCCTCCTCCACCAGGAAGCTCTCCCGCAGGGCTTCCCGGATCCGGATGGCCCCCCGCTGGGCTTCCCGGACAGCGGCGGTGCGGGGCTGACCGTAGTGTCCAGCCATGCGGTCAGCCTCAGCCATCCAGGCTGGCAGGAAAGCCTCCCCCTTCCGCTCACACAAATTGTGGAGCACACAACATGCCGCCACCACGGGAGGGATGTTGTGCTCGGCCAGGTCCAGGCGGGTGAGGAGGCATCGAAAGCGGGCTTTCAGTCGCCCGAAGGCCCCCTCCACCACGATGCGGGCCCTGGTCAGCCTGGCATTGAAGGCCTGGCGGGAGGGATTGAGGTGCCCCGTGTAGGGCTTCATGAGCCACGGCTGCAGTGGGTAGGCGGCATCCCCCACCAGGCAAATGGGCATGTCCACGTCCCCGACCCTGATGTGGCGGTCGGGGAAGAAGGTCCCGTCCTGCAGCCGCTGGCACACGGAGGAGTTCCGGTACACCCGTGCGTCGTGTGCTTTGCCGGACCAGCCCACATTTATGTCCGTGAACTGTCCCCGGTGGTCACACACGGCCTGCAGGATGACGGAGAAGTACCCCTTGCGGTTCACGTACCGGGACGCCTGGTGTTCCGGGGCACGGATGGGGATGTGCGTCCCGTCGATGGCCCCCCCGCAGTTGGGGAAGCCAAGGGCGCCGAATCCCCGGATGACGGCATCCGGGTCGGCGAGGCGGACCACCCTGCGGAGCAGCACCCGGTTGATGGCCTTGACCACCTGCAGAGAGAGACACAGCAAAGCGTCAATCAGTGGGGCGCCCGGGTGGCTGGGAGCGTGCGTGCCCTGGCAGTGCCCCGCGCCCCACTCCCGGAAGCAACCCCCCTGGCGGCGTGTAGTACGGCCGGGACAGCCCGACCCCTCCGGTGCGGGGCGCTTTCGCCTCCTCCCGCCCCCCCCTTTGTCCCTGGGGCGGCCCATCCCCTCCTCGCAGCCCCCCTCCCCCCCGGCTCGGTGGCCGACGAGCGCCGTACCTGCATGAGCACTGCTCCAACAGTGGATCTCCCCACGCCGAACTGGTTCCCGACGGATTGGTAGCTGTCCGGCGTGGAGAGCTTCCAGAGGGCGATGGCCACCCGCTTCTGGAGGGGGATGGCGGGCCTCATGCGAGTGTCCCTTCTTTGCAGGGCAGGGGCGAGCCACTCGCAGAGCTCCAGGAAGGTGTCCCTCCTCATCCTAAAGTTCTGGGTCCACTGTCGGTCGTCCCAGCGCTCCAGGACGATGCAGTCCCACCAGTCGCTGCTGGTGTCCAGACGCCAGATGCGGCGGGGCACGCCGGTGCCGGGGCGCCGCCGCGGCTCCTCCACGGCCCCCAGGGCGGCCAGGCGGAGAGGCAGGGGGCTGACGTTCCCCAGGTGGTGCCAGGCAGCCTCGAGCCATTGCTGGCAGGCTTGCAGCAGCAAGTCCAGAACGTGCACCAGAAGGTGCAGGGCGAGCCGTGGCTCCATGTTGCCACCTGCGGCGGTCCCCCCCGAAGGGAAGCACCGACACAGACGGGCACAGAGACCGACGCTTTGCTGTCCCTCGGCGAGGTTGGCAAGCAAGCAGGAAAAGCTGAGAACCGGCTGTCCAGGGGGGGTCCCTTTAAGCACGAGCCTCAGATAGCCTCAGACAGCAGCCACACAAAGCAACTGCTGACCTGATGCCCTGCCAGAACCGGTTTCAGCTGCCCTTAAATGCCCCCCTGTGTCCAATCAGTGTGGACGCGCTAGTTCGAACTAGCAAAACGCTAGTTCGAACTAGTTTTTAGTTCTAGATGCGCTAGTTCGAACTAGTTTTTAGTTCTAGATGCGCTAGTTCGAACTAGCTTAGTTCGAATTAACTAATTCGAACTAAGTTAGTTCGAACTAGCGCTGTAGTGTAGACGTACCCAGAGACACTCTCCTCACACTCCCCATCCTCCATAAATCCCCTTCTGCTCCTTTCAGAGATACGCCTGGGGTGGTCTCTCATGCTGGGTGCCTAGGGGTGCATGTACACTGCATTGTAACTCAAAATAAAATATGCAAATTGTGTATCTTCTTTCAATGCTATTTCAAAATTGCTTATCTCATCATTAGGCGCACAGCACCAAATTTCAAATAACGCGCTATTCCAAAATATCTCTTCCTCCTCGTAGAATGAGACTTACAGGCACGTCAGAATAACAAGCCTGAAATAATGGGCTTCCTGTGAAGACTCAGGGTAGCTATTGCGAGATACTCTGGTATCCAGAAATAGCATTGCAGTGTGGACTTACCCTGAGGGTGCATTTGGGTGGACACCTTGGGCAGCAAGAATATGGGCCATCAAGGTCATAGAATCGTAGAACTGAAAGGGACCTTGAGAGGACATCAAGTCCAGTCCGTGAGCACTGTCTAGATCATCCTGACAGGTGTCTGTCCAACCTGCTCTTAAATATTTCCAGTGATGGAGATTCCACAATCTCGCTGGACAATTTATTCCAGTGTTAAACCACCCTGACAGGCAGGAAGTTTTTCCTCATGTCCAACCTAAACCCCTACCCAGCCCAAACCTCTGCCCCTCCTAGGGTGTCTTCTTATCCCTCCCATCTCTGGGGCTGGAGGAAGGGAGGGAGAGGAGCTTTAAGGCATCATAGAGATCCCTCCCATCTCTGGGGCTGGGTTCAGGGGAGTCCTCCAGGGTCACAGAGACCGGCGTGTGTGAGGCCAGAGAGGCTGATTTCAGGGGCACAGTCGCAGCCGGGATCCTGGCCACACCCAGAGCCAGGGTCGGATTCTCTCCCCAGGGAGGGAGCCCGGCGGGAAAGTGAAGATCGGGGCCTTGGCACCAGCATCAATAAATGTCACCTGCCCCCGGCCACAGTCCAGACAAACCCGGATCCTGCGGGGGGGGGCTCAGAGGCAGGAGGGTCGCAGGGGAGGTGAGAGCCCGGAACTGACCCCCCCACCACTGCACAGCCCAGATCCCCCCCTCAGGGCTACGGCTGATCCATCCCTTCCTGCTCACAGACTCTCTGGCCACCCCCACAGCCCAGTGTCGCCCATCCCCCACCTCCATCTCCCAGCAATGTCTACCCGAGGTGAACCCCTCACGGCCCAGCACACAGGGCTCAGAGTCAAATCTCTCCGGGTTGTTGGGCAGTGTCTGCCGTGTGTTTTCCCAGCTCACACGTTTCCGATCCGGAGACAGGACGAGGTTGGGATGAGCCGTGTCTGGATTCAGAGTCACCATCGCTGGGGAGAGAGAATCAGGGCGTGAGGGGCAGAGCTCAGCCCTGGGGGTGGCTGGGGCCATTTCTCCCCCTCCCCAGCAGCCCTGTTGTGGCTGGGACAGGCCTGGGCCCCAGGGAGCTGCCTCTGCCCTGGGCCCTGAGACTGAGCCGAGCTGTCACTGCAGCGCCTCAGCCTGGGCAATGGGACCCGCTTCATCAGCTTCTCATTTGTGTGCAGAGGCTGCAGCCTCCTGCCCCCCAGCTTGGGCTGCTCCATCCCCAGGGCCAGGCCCAGAGCAGGAGGGTTCAGTGGCGGGGAGGGGACAGAGGAGGCGGGTTCCAGCTTTAACCCCCAGATGGAAACTCCCTCCCCTGCTGCAGCCTCCACCCCCCCGCCCAGGGCACAGAGGGGAGGGGGCAGCGCGGGGGAAGAGCCGCCTCACCCCAGAGAGCAGGGCCTGGGCATTAGTCACCCCCAGGGCAGTGGAGGGTCCAGGGCTCCTCAGGGCAGCCGGGCTCAATGGGGGGAGCCCAGCTCTGGCTTCTGGCCTGGCCAGGGGCAGGGCTCTGGGGAAGGGGATCTGGGGTGGGGTCACTGGGAGGGGGCAGCACAGGGCAGAGGCTGGTGCCCAAGGAGGGGCTGTGCTGATCAGCTGCCCCGACACAAAGCGCAGCCCCTGCCTGCAAACTGTGCCCATAGTGAGAAGTGGGGGGTCCGACCATCCCATTTCTTAAAGGGGGCAGGACACGGCTCCTCGTCCTTCTGATTCAGTCCCCTGGGGTGCCTCACCGCTCAGTGGGCAGGTTTGGGGCTCTGCCTGTCGTGGTCGCTGGGGGTTTGGTGGGTGACGACGAGCTACAAGCTCAGGAAGGTGTTTTCAGTCTCCACTCGAAACCTCACCCTGTCTGAAAGCTCCCAGGGACTTTCCTCCTGCTCTCTCCAGTGCAGAGGGCAGCATGTCTGGTGAGGGAAGGGAGAATAGAGGTGAGACTTCAGGAGTCCGTATTGCCCACGACATCCCCAATCCTAACACAGAGACCTGGGTTTTCGTTACAGCAGAGACACACTTGGGTACGTCTATACTGCAGAGAAGATGGAGGCTGCGCCTGTTGATCTCCCAGGGCTTGAATTAGCAGTTGAGTGAAGACAGCTAATCGCACTGAGGGGTGCTCGTGTCAGTGCTCGTAGCCCTCATTTCATGAGGAGTAAGGGAAGTCGGACGGAGAATGCTCTTCCCTTCTCTGTCTGCTGGCAACAGCCAAGTTAAGCTACATCAACTTCAGCTACTCAATTAATGTAAGTTGTGTAGATGCACCCTCAGGTATTTAATATAAAAGGGTCTGAAGCCTCCTACTTCATCCTTCACTCAGGCCTCTCCCAGCAAAGGAACCAACGTCCCTGCAGCCTCGCAGCCAGCCCAGGACAATGTGTGAAGAGATTCGCTTTCTCCTCAACATCCCTCCTGCCCTTCAGACTCCACAGGGTTTGGCTCATTCACTTCCTGACATTTGTCACAGCCTAAGCCCAAATCCTGCCAAGATTTTGGCCTCCAAGTAACTTCATCCACTTGGGTCCCTTTGACACGAGCAGGAGGTTCAGAGTTTGTGAACTCCTGGCTCTACCTGTGAGCCGTGGGGTCTGGGTACTCAGCGTCTCCACAGAGAGCAGCACGGAGCTGGGCGTGTTTCTGTCCATGTGTCGGCCATTTTGTGCTCCAACAGTCGCTGTTATTACAAAGAGGCTTTTGGAACAAATAAGGTTCAACCCGAGTGTCTGGGACGGCAACTGGGCGCCATTCTCACCTCACAATTCAACAGAAGCCTCATCTAACAAGGAACCAAATGACCAACATCGGTCTCTTTCCTTGGCCTCAGACACTTCACTCACTCTCCCCTCCCCCGTCCCTTCAAGGTACCTGTGAACTGACTCAGTGTCTCCGACAGCGCAGTCGTTTTCTGGGAGAAACCCCTGACTCGCTCGCCCAGTTCAGGAGAAATCTCCTCTGGTGGCTGGAACGGCCCCGTCTCACACCTGGGGAGAGACAACGTCACATGGTGACACTGCACCGAGTGACTCAGTTCTCCAGCTCCGGCCAGTGAGTCACTGCTCTGCTGGGCCTGGAGTTCGAATCCTCCAGTTCTCCCAGCCCCAGAGAAGGGGCAGCGCAGCCCTTGGCCCTGCAACGTCCCCTCAAAGGTCCCATGAACAGTCTGCAGCTCTGGCCTGGGGAGACCAGCTGGGGGACAAAAGGGGAACTGAGTCTCCCCGGCCAACTCACCCCTTGGCCCCCAGGCGCTGAGGGACAGGAGGTTCCCTGGGGAAGGGCTGTAGGAATCTGCCCACTAGGGACTAGACAGAGACACCAGCTCCCTCCTCCCCAGCCCATTCCCACAGGTCTCCAAACAGCCCTCGGGTGGGACAGACTCTGGGTCCCTGCTGCCCTGGGCTGAATGTGCCCAGTGCCCGGCAGTGACAGGCCCATGTCCCACCCCACAGTCCTGAGGCAGCCAGTCCCCAGGGAGGTGACAGCTCCAGGAAACACTTGAGCTCAGACTGTGCCCTGAATGGGGAATCCCAGAGTCTACTGGGCTAGGGGAGTGCCGCAGGCTGACGCTGATCAGAGATTTGTGCCCAGCCTGTGACCTTCCCCTCACATCTGGCTGCAAGGCCCTGGGGAGATGTGGTGCCAACATCAGCTCCAAGCCCTTTCCCTGCACTGTGCAGTGCTTCTCACATCCTGGAGAGGAGAGAGAGAAAAGAACCTCAGTCCCCATCGACACACACAGGACCCAGGGAAGGGATTTTGCAAACATGGGAAGAGAGGCCCTGTCCTGGCTCCAGGGCCATGGATCCCCTGAGCGAATGGGGCTTTGCCATCTCTAATAGCTCTGTGCCTGTGACTCTGCAAAGCACAA
Source organism: Pelodiscus sinensis (assembly GCF_052426305.1). NCBI lineage: Eukaryota > Metazoa > Chordata > Testudines > Trionychidae > Pelodiscus > Pelodiscus sinensis. Next base: position 29,123,449 of record NC_143070.1, read on the forward strand.
CAGTCACGCACATGGCAGCAACACACTTGCCGAGTTACACCCAGATCTGACAGCTGGACCCCAGTGTGATGTAGTGGGGGGAACTTGCTGGTTTCTATGGGTCTGTGGTAACCCCCACTGGCTGCTGCCAGTACCACAGCCCAGAAGGACAGGGATGAGTCATTATGCAAAGGGGTCTCTCAACCGGTCCGACCAGCTACCCCCCATGGAGAGGAACAAAGGAAGGTGACTGCTGCCCTGGCTGGGGGGCAGGGCTGGAGGAGGGTTAGTTTAGTTTCAGTCTGGGAGCATGGAGGAAGCAGCCTCAGCAACAGGCTGGGGGGTTTAGAAGCCGAGACCGCCCCCCATATCAAGGTGGGCTGAGGCATCCTAGGCCTGCCCTGTAACCTGGTGACATCTGTGCCGTGCTCAGATTGTCTGGTGAGGCAATAAACTCCCTCTGTTCTACTGGCTGGTGGAGTCTGTTTGTGCCATTTTGGGGGTGCAGGAGGCGGGGGACCCCAACGCGCCGTCACACTCAGCGCTTCTGATTCAGGAGCCTCCCTTCCCTGTGTGGGAAGCTGGGACGTTTCTCCCTCAGTCTCACCTGCAGGAATTCACTCGCCGGCTTCTGACACTTCCCCTCCAGCTCACTGATCCGCTCGCTGAGATGGGAAATCTGTGCAGAGAGTTTCCTGACAGTGTCAGTCTGGAGCCTCCCAATCTCCTCGTCCAGCTTCTGCAGCTGGGCCAGCAGGAGTCGCTCTTGTTCCTCCAGGAACTGCCGCAGCTGCTGAAACTCGGCCACAATCATCTGCCTCTCGGCTTGTGTCTGTTTCTGTGAAAACAGGGAAAGGGCTGGTCAGGGGCGTGGGCAGAGCCTGAGAACCTGTAATACCATCTGTGGGTACTAGGCTGAGGCATCCCTCAGTTTCCCTCAGTTTCCAGTTTGGCCCATATCCCTCTGAAAGGGACGGTTCCCTGCCTGCCATGGGCAGCAAGTTCTGTTATTCTTGGACTCTGGGAAATCACACCCAGAGCTGCAGGGGACAGAACTCAGCATCGGTGTTCTCTTTAATCTTCTCCATCCATGTGTGGAATAATTTTTTCAGTGTGCACTGAGGCATGTAAATGTGCACCACCAGTTGAAACAAAATCTAGCTGTGAACATTCTGCTAATCAGATGGGCACCATCTGAATCTCTCCTGAGCTGCTGCCCAACATTCAGACCTTCCCCTGCCGGTCCATAGCCACAGGCACCTACCAGACACTCCTGACTTCTCCCCTCCCCCGTCGCTTTCCATCCCAGCAGCTTTTCTCTCTCTTCCCGCAGAGTCTTCAAATGGGCCTGGATTTTCCCCTGAGGAAACAGAAATGGGCTGGAAGGTTTCATTGTGAGGCCGAAAGGGGTGGGGAACGGGGTGTTTTCCCATCCTCAGCCCCAGTGACTGTTGGTCCCAGTCGCTGTGTGACATCAGGGCCCCCAAGCAGATGAAACCTTATTAATACAGCCTGGGAGTGTGTCAGAATCTGACTGTTACCAAGGCAGGTTGAGACTGTTTAGTGGTTAGAGAGAGAGCTCAGTTATCACCGCGCGTTGTTGGTGTGTGTGAAACGATTGGCAGCGCAGCCCGGGACCGGCCCTGACTCGCACTGGGGGTGAATCAACACATCTCTGAGTGAGAGGATTGAAATAGCTAAAAGATGCCAAACCCAGGAGCCACCAGGGCTTACACAGAGGCTGGGAGCTTAGCTCTGGGGGTTGCGCTGGTTGGACAAAGCTGGGCTTGGCACCAGGGCCAGCCCATTAGTTATAGGGAGGCTCAGCAGAGCAACGTCAACGGGCCCCTGGGCAGATCACCAGGCTCTTCTATCTCCCTCCCTTCCCCCAGTCTGAGGGCCTGAGGAGGCCTTTTGTCCGGCTTTACGCTGCACAGTCCCAGTTCTGTGGGGCTCTGTCCCTGTCCAGTGGGGACTCAGCCCTGGCCGTGGCTTTGTCCGGTGAGAAAGGGACAGGAGGAGACTGAGGCTGCAGCAGGAGGGGACGGCACCTCCACGCAGAATGACGTAGGTGGGGATTATAGAATCATAGAACTGGAAGAGACCTCAGAAGGTCATCAAGTCCAGCCCCCTGCTCTAGGCAGGACCAATTCCAACTAAATCAACCCGGCCAGGGCTTTGTCAAGCCGAGACTTAAACACCTCTAGGGATGGAGACTCCACTACTTCCCTAGGTAACCCATTCCAGTGCTTCACCACCCTCCTAGTGAAATAGTTTTTCCTAATATCCAACCTGGACCTCTCCCACCACAACTTGAGACCATTGCTCCTTGTTCTGCCATCTGTCACTACTGTGAACAGCCTCTCTCCATCCTCTTTGGAACCTCCCTTCAGGAAGTTGAAGGCTTCTATCAAATCCCCCCTCGCTCTTCTCTTCTGCAGACTAAACAGACCCAAGTCCCTCAGCCTCTCCTCATAAGTCATATGCTCCAGTCCCCTGATCATTTTGGTTGCCCTCCGCTGGACCCTCTCCAATGCGTCCACATCCTTTTTGTAGTGGGGGGCCCAGAACTGGACACAATACTCCAGATGCGGCCTCACCAAAGCCGAATAAAGGGGAATGATGACATCTCTGGATCTGCTGGCAATGCTCCTCTTAATGCAACCTAATATGCCATTAGCCTTCTTGGCTACAAGGGCTCACTGTTGACTCATATCCAGCTTCTCATCCAGGTCCTTTTCTGCAGAACTACTACTTAACCGGTTGGTCCCCAGCTTGTAACTATGCTTGGGATTCTTCCGTCCCAAGTGCAGGACTTTACACTTGTCCTTGTTGAACCTCATCAGATTTCTTGTGGCCCAATCCTCCAATTTGTCTAAGTCATTCTGTACCCTATCTCTGCCCTTAAGCGTATCTACCTCTCCCCCCAGTTTAGTGTCATCCGCAAACTTGCTGAGGGTGCAATCCATCCCCTCATCCAGGTCATTAATAAAGATATTGAACAAAACCGGTCCTAGAACCGAACCTTGGGGCACTCCGCTAGAAACCGACTGCCATCCTGACATCGAGCCGTTGATCACTACCCGCTGGGCCCGGCCTTCTAGCCATCTTTCTATCCATCTTACCATCCATTTATCCAATCCACAATCCCTTAACTTGCTGGCAAGAATATTGTGGGAGACCGTATCAAAAGCCTTGCTAAAGTCAAGGTATATCACATCCACTGACTTCCCCATGTCCACCGAGCCAGTTACCTCATCATAGAAGCTAATCAGATTGGTCAGGCACGACTTGCCCTTTGTGAATCCATGCTGACTATCCCTAATCACTTTCCTCTCATCCAAGTGCCTCAATATGGATTCCTTCAGGATCCCTTCCATGATTTTTCCAGGAACCGAGGTAAGACTGACCGGCCTATAGACCACGGGATGGTCTGACCGAGGCAGGGACAGGCCCACAGAGGCCGACCAAGCATTGAGGGTGGGCTTGGTCAGGTAGACGTGAGCATGTCCTGTGCTCTGGGAATGGGTCAGTGGCCCCCGTAATTAAACAGGCTGATTTGTAGTAAGTAGGGTTCAGGTTTGCCCCAGTGCTGCCCTAAATCCTTTTTAGAGCAACGCCCTCTGGGCAGGTACCGCTGCCCCAGTCCCTGGTACAGCTCCCGGCAGCAGTGCATTCTGGGAGATTCCCACAGGCTGCCTGGTGGGACTAACAGAACCTTGCTGGCTGGTCCGTGCCCAGGTACCCACTGGCACAGGTCAGACCGGCACCGGGCAGCGCCAGCCTGGGGGTAGTTTTGCTCCATCCCAGTCTAATCCCAGTGGTGCCTGCCATAACCCTGTGCTGCCTGGAGTGGTGCTGTGGGTGGACTCAAGACACTCCAGATCCCACAGTGTCCAGCCCAGTGACCTCCTCTAGTGCTGGCCGCAGCATCTGAGTTTAACCCCTCCCAGAGCAGCCCAGGAGTTCAGCATCCCCGTGGGAAACCTCCTCTCCTTGCTGGGCCTGGGCCTGTAGCAAGGCGTCTTTCCCTTCTAACTCAATCATTTCAACACCAAAGCTGAGGTATCAACATGGCCTAGTGGTTAAGCTCATGGATGGGGTCTGGAGAAACTGGGGTTCCATGCCGAATTCAGCCACTGACCTACTGAGTGACTCACGAGCCTTTGTGCCTCAGTTTCCCTCTCCACATTTTGTCTACCCAGAGTGTAAAGTGCTCAGGGCAGGGATTGTCCCTGGCTGGGTTTTGTGCAGAGCCCGGATCTCACATGGGGTCTGTCGGGGCAACTGTAATGCAAATACAAGTAACAATAAATTCTAGCAATAAATCTGTAGTAACAGCCGCTTGTACCACCCCCCCCCCCTTCTCCAGTCTGAAGGCAGCACAGTCCCATAGCCAGCCTGCTGCTGACCCATATCCCTCCCACTGGGTAACGGCTCCTCATTTCCCCAGCACAGGGCTGGGTCCAGAAGGATCTCAGAGAAGTTTCTCTCAGCCGGTGTCTCTAATGACTTGCTCTGTTGCCTCAGTTGCCCCCTGGCCAGAACATTTCTTTTGTCACAGCCTCTCCCAGGAAGAGTCAGGGAAATTAGCCAGTGAGTAAAACCCAGAGTAATTCCCAGCAGAAAGGGCAGCAGCTCCGTACCTTGTACTCCTGGGCAGCCTCCGCTATGGGCAGCACCGTGTGCGCGCGGTGAGCCCGGGACTCTCTGCAGATCAGGCAGATGAGGGCTTGATCCTCCTCGCAGAACAGCTTCAGCGCCTCCTGATGCTCCTCACACACCCCGTCCCCACCTGCCCCCTTCACTGCCTGCAGGCTCAGCTGTTTGACAAGTTCTACCATGTTTGCCAGCTGCCTGTTGGGCCGGAGGGGGCCCTGCTGCACCGGGTCCCTGCACTGCGGGCAGGAGGCGGCTGGGTTGGGTCCCTCCCAGCACCAGCTGAGGCAGGCGCGGCAGAAATTGTGCCCGCAGGCTGTGACCACCGGGTCTGTGAAATACTCCAGGCAGAGGGGACACGTCGCTTCCTCCTGCAGGCTTTTTACAGGGCTCGCCGCAGCCATGGCTCCTCTGGGCGGGGGAAGAGAGACAGTTTTAATTTCCTGAACTCAGCCTTTGCCCCGCCTCCAGCAACAACTGGCTGTGCCCCTCCCTGGAGCTGACTCAGGCTGTTTGCTGGATTGGAAGGAGCCAATGAGGACAACTCAGCCCTGGATGCTTTGTGAGCAATGTCCCACTAGGGCTCTGGCCCTGGCACCCACCCCTGGGCTGGTGTGGAGGGTCCCTGGGGCATCACATGTTCCCCGGAATCCACCAGGCTGGGCTGATCAACTCCCAGAACTGTCGTGTAAGGAGTGAGAGTGAGGCTTGTGCAGAATTCATTGTGTTTGATGTGTGATGTGGACACAAAGTAATAGTTGAGTATTTGTGTGTATCTAGTTACATGCTCCCAGTTGCACCGTTTTACCATGTTCAATTTTCACAGCAGTGGGAAACGCTAGGGGGAGGGGCAGGCAATATTTGGCTCAGACACTAACTATCCAGTGACACTGAGACTCAAGGAGTAAACTCTTTATTATTAAACCACAAACTGTCAATGTGACTCTCAAGACAGACTAATTCAAGTCCTTAAACTCTAAGAAGTTCTCAAGCAGCCTCAGTTCTCTCTGGGCCTGTGTGTAACTTTCAGTTCCTATGAATGGAAAGATTTGTCCCTCAGTTTGCGAGTGGACAGTGAAATCGAGGTTCGCTGGCATCTGCTCCCTCCAAGCCCAGTGACATTCAGTTCTCAGGCCAAACACTTATTCCAGCTGGAATCCATGTTTCCAGGGCCTGATTCTGACGTGCGCTAAGGCTGCTCTGGCTCGTTCTAAAGGAGCCTCAGTGTCACTAGCGCTGTCGATATTAATGACTTTATGGGTCTCCCACACAGGAGTGACCAGGCTGGGTCCGACCAAAGGCCCCTCGTGCCCAGTGTCCTGTCTGCCCAGTGGCCAGTCTGCCCAGTGGCCAGTGCAGGTGCCCCAGAGGGAATGAACAGAACAGGGATCCCCAAGTGAGAGCCCAGGACACTTCTGTCAAAGCCCCGTGAGATGAAGTGGGAAGTTCAGAGGGAGTGTGGCGGGCTCACAGGGAGGGCTGTGGGGGGCCCCATAGGGAGGATTGTAAGGGGCTTGCAAGGGAGGCTGTGAGAGCTCGCAAGGGAGCTGTGGGGTGGGGTTCGTGGGGGGGTGTCACGATTGCAGGGGAGGTTGTGGGGGCTCGCAGGGGGGTGTCACGATCTCAGGGGAGGTTGTGGGGGGCTCGCAGGGGGGTGTCACGATCGCAGGGGAGGTTGCGGGGGGCTTGCAGGGGGGTGTCACGATCTCAGGGGAGGTTGCGGGGGGCTCGCAGGGGGGTGTCACGATCGCAGGGGAGGTTGTGGGGGGCTCGCAGGGGGGTGTCACGATCACAGGGGAGGTTGTGGGGGCTCGCAGGGGGGTGTCACGATTGCAGGGGAGGTTGTGGGGGGCTCGCAGGGGGGTGTCACGATCACAGGGGAGGTTGTGGGGGCTCGCAGGGGGGTGTCACGATTGCAGGGGAGGTTGTGGGGGGCTCACAGGGGGTGTCACGATTGCAGGGGAGGTTGTGGGGGGCTCGCAGGGGGGTGTCACGATTGCAGGGGAGGTTGGGGGGGCTCGCAGGGGGGTGTCACGGTCACAGGGGAGGTTGTGGGGGCTCGCAGGGGGTGTCACGGTCACAGGGGAGGTTGTGGGGGGCTCGCAGGGGGTGTCACGGTCGCAGGGGAGCTTGTGGGGGGCTCGCAGGGGGTGTCACGGTCACAGGGGGGTTGCGGGGGGCTCGCAGGGGGTGTCACGGTCACAGGGGAGGTTGTGGGGGGCTCGCAGGGGGGTGACACGGTCGCAGGGGAGGTTGCGGGAGGGCTCGCAGGGGGTGTCACGGTCGCAGGGGAGGTTGCGGGGGGCTCGCAGGGGGTGTCACGGTCGCAGGGGAGGTTGCGGGGGGCTCGCAGGGGGTGTCACGGTCGCAGGGGAGCTTGTGGGGGGCTCGCAGGGGGTGTCACGGTCGCAGAGGGGGTGGGGGGGCTCCCAGGAGCTGCCTGCCCCGGCCCAGGGCCCGGCCCCCCCGCACGTGCCGCGTGTCTCAGCCCAGCCGGGGTGACACGTTCTGGGCCCGGGCTCCGGGTCTGGGCGGGAGGCGGGGCCCGAGCTCGCGCGCTCCCGCCGCAGGGTCCCGAGCGGCGGGTCCATGTCACGCGCCAGGAGGCGGGGCCCGTGACGTCGCTGTGGCTCCGCGCTCTGATTGGTTCATGGAGCCCCGGACCCGGCCCCCTTCCGAATCCCTCGCCCCCCGCCCTCAGTGTCTCTGGCGCAGCCCGTCACTCCAGGCGCGGCAGCTGGGCAGGGGAATCCCCGTCACCCGGGCGGGAGAGCAAGGGGCGGGGCAATTAACGTCATTGATGACGCCATACGGAGGCGGGGAAATCGCACGTCACTCGGGCCTGACAGCCGGGGGTTCGCTTGTCACTCGGGCTTCAGAGCAAGGGGCGGAGCAAACAACGTCACTGAGGGGAGCCCCTCGGTCTGAGCTAAGCCCTGGCGCTGGATTCGCATCGGAGTCATTGACCCGCTGCGCATGCGCGGTCTGACCGCGCCCGCCCCATTCCCTGCGTTCCCGGCCGTGCTCTGGCCCCGCGCCGCGCGCCCTGAGGCGGGAGCCGTTGGAAGGAGCCGTTGGTGCCGTTACTCGCTGAGGGGCTGGCCGCAGCGCAGCGCGAGGGAGCTGGGGGGAGGGGCTGCGACCCCCCGGCCTGCGCTGCGGGTGGGTCCGGCGCTGGGGATCGGCCCCCCTCGTGCTCTCGGCCCCTCCTGATGCTCCCGCCGGGCGGGGGGTGCGCGGGGGGACTGTGGGGGGGATTTGAACACGGGGGGGGCCTGGCTGGGCAGCGGGCTGAGGGGCGCAGGGGAGGCCCTGTGAGGGGTCAGGGGGGGGCCTGGCTGAGGGGCGCAGGGGAGACCCTGTGAGGGGGCAGGGGGGGGCCTGGCTGAGGGGCGCAGGGGAGGCCCTGTGAGGGGTCAGGGGGGGGCCTGGCTGAGGGGCGCAGGGGAGGCCCTGTGAGGGGGCAGGGGGGGGGCCTGGCTGGGCAGCGGGCTGAGGGGCGCAGGGGAGGCCCTGTGAGGGGGCAGGGGGAGAGCGAAGCGTTTGGGGTTTTTTTGGTTTTTACTTTTGATTTTTTGTATCCTCAGTGCTGGTGCCTCAGACCCCGCCCCCCCCGGACCTGCCCCCCCATTGCCGAGCGCAGGGAAGTGGCTCCCCAGCCCAGCGGCAGCCATGGCTGCAGAGAGCCCCGTGGAAAGTGTCCGGGAGGAAGCGCCGCGTCCCGTCTGTCTGGAGGATTTCACAGCCCCTGTCACTCTGGAGTGTGGGCACAATTCCTGCCAGGCCCCCCTCAGCCCTCAGGGCAGAGACACTGAGCAGCAGGGACCCCTCCGGCCCAACCGGCAGCTGGCAAACGTGGTGGAACTAGCCAAGCCGCTGAGTTTCCAGGCAGCACAGAGAGCAAGATGGGACGGGGTGTGCGGGGAGCACCAGGAGGCTCTGACGCTGTTCTGTGAAGAGGATCAAACTCCCATCTGTGTGGTGTGTGACAGATCCTGGGATCAAACGGTGGCGCCTATACAGGAAGCTGCCCAGGAGTACAAGGTACAGAGTTGCTGTCCAGTGTGATGGGAAATAACGTTGGATTTTAATTGCAGGCTAATTTCACTGAGTGTTATCGGGCACAGGTGTAGCACAGCTCTGTGAAGCCTTCATGGTACAAGAGATGCTGTAAAAAGTAAACATTCTGGCTTTGTGGCAACTTATGTCAAGTCTTTACAGATACCTGATGTGGGAAATGTTTCTCTGAGGCTCTGAATCCTGAAACCCGGCTCTCACTGGTGGCGCGAGGGGTGTTTGCACAAGGGAAGTTGTTAACAATCAGAGAGGTTTAGATCACAGGAGCTACAGGCCACTCAGCCAGTGAGCTGTCTTGGGACTGGAGAAGGGGAGGTTACAAGCTGTTACTGATTGGAGGAACAGGACTAATAATCTGGCATTTGCCTTATAGACCCGCTGTGGCATCTGGGCCCTGCACAACACCCAGCATGGGAAAGTCCCTGCCCTAACTGGTAGGGACCCAGCTCCCTGCCCCTCAGCATCACTGAACAGTGATGAAGTGTGGCCCTTATTAGGAAAAGATGCCTTGATAAAGCCCCAGGCCCAGCAGGGAGAGGAGGTTTCCCACTAAGATGCTGAACTCCTGGGCTCCTCCATGAGGGGTTAAACTCTGATGCAGCAGCTGGTACTAGATGAGGTTGCTAGGCTGGATGCTGTGTGGGACCCCAAGCACCTTCAGTCCACCCATAGCAGGGTTTCAGGAAGCACAGGTCTATGCCAGGCAGAACTGGGATTCAGCTGGATTGTAGCAAGAGTTCAAACTGGTTAACTGATGAGCTAATGTTTATCGGTGCTAGTTAAACTTCCCACTGTCCCAGCAGTGCCTGCTTGCCTCTGGCAGCTAACGTCAGTCTACAGCTGCTGGGAGTTCCTGTCTGCCAGCAGTTATTGTGGCTGCCCCCAGCAGACCTTGTGAGAGATCCCCGATACCAGGAGAGCCCATTTCCACTACCAGCCCTGCCTGTCAGCAGGTTAAAAAATACTGTTATTGATAAAATTGTATTTGGTTTCAGCCGTGGTCCCCAACTCGGTGCCCGCCAGCGCCGTGGCGCCCGCTGGCCCCTTTACGTATGCCCGCGGAGCAACCTGGGCTGGCCCCGCCCCCGGGCGTGTGGCAGGTGCCAGCCCCGGGCACATGGCCGGCCCCGCCCCCGGGTGCGCCGCGCGTGCCCTTGCCGGCCTTGGCCCCGCCCCCGGGTGCACCACGCGTGCCCTTGCCGGCCCCAGCCCCCGAGTGCGCCGCGTGTGCCCTTGCCGGCGCTGGCGCTGGCCCTGGGGTGCCGTGTGTGCTGGCCCCAGCCGCGCGGAACCTGGGCAGTCCCTGCCCGGGATCGCTGCACATGCCACTGCTGGCCTCGGGCATGTGGCGCATGCTTGGCCCCGCCCCCAGTCACGTGGCCTGTGAGTGCCCCCGTACACGCAAAAGTGGGCGGCCCCGCCCCCAGGCTCCCGGCAGCCCCAAAAGTTTGGGGACCGCTGGGTTACAGGATTAGTATTGTTAAGCATTTTACCTCCCTAATCCCCACCTGCATCATTTTTTAGGAAAGTGCCACCACCGATCCGTCCTCCACCTTTGCAGGTGTCCTCCTGCATCCTCAGGGTATGTCTACACCACAGTGTTAATGTGAGTTACCTTAATTTGAAATTGTGAATTCGAATTAAGTTAACTTGAATTAACACGTGTACACACAAAATGCAGTTTGAATTGAGTTGTCCACTGAGTGGACACAGAATCAGATTTAAGGCCTGCTGGAACCAGGTCAGGGGTGTCTTTGTGTGGCTGTTGCCTGAGGCTGAAGCTTGTGCGTAAGGGGACACACACATAACCCCCGCCCCGCCCCGGGCAGCCAATGCTCAGGTTTCCCTGCTTGCTTTCCTGCCTTACTGTGGGACAGCAAAGCATTTGTATCTCGGAGTACTCTGGTTGCTCTCACTCAAGACACCATAGCACTCTGCAACATGGAGCCAGAGCAGCCCCTGGGCACCCGGGTGCATCTCATGGATGCGTTGCTATCAGCCTGCTGCAGGCTGCCATCCGGGACATCCATCGGGGGGGCTGTCAGTATCCAGGAGGCCCTGTGGGAGAGAGTCCACCCTGAGGAGCACTCAGCCTCCTTGGTCTGCCCCACTGGGGGCTTGTGCCTCATTCCTCCCTCATGTCCTTCCCCTAACCCCCCTTCCTGATGCCCAATAAAATACCTGTATTTTCATGAACAAAAACTCTTTATTTAACAAAACTGGGGGGGATGAATCCCTGGTGAGAGTTGGGAAAGAAAGCTGGAGAGGGGAGGAGGGAGAGGGACACCTGGGAGGAGGGATCTGGAAGGAGAAGGCAAGGGAGAGGAGAACCTCAGGGTTGGGGGTCTTGCCGGCCCTTCTGTCTCCCAGCACTGCATGTGTGGGGGCCTTGGCGTCCCCGGGGGGGGGAGGGGGAACAGGTGCGGGGGGAGGAAGAAGAAGCAGCGGGAGGGAGAGCAGGAGTGGGAGGAGGAGCGATAGCTGGGGCAGCCATGGGGGCTGGAGCGGCAGCCAGCACCAATCTCTGCACCAGGGTCTACAGGTTGTCGTGGATGGCACGGCCCTGCTCCAGCAGCTCCTGCAAGCCCTCCTGCTGCAGGTCTTCCTCCACCCAGCGCTCCTGGCAGCAGACCTGCCTGGCATATAGTGCCAGGTGCTGCTGGTGGTGTGGTACTCTAGGTGCCGGGTCATCCTGCTGGCCCGGGTGCGGGAGGCTGTCCTGGGCGGGGTGGTGCGCCCTGCTCTCGTGGCTGGTGCAGCTGTGGAGAAACAAGAGACCTGCTCAGTTATCCCTGGGGACACGGTGGGTGAAACCCTGCCCCGCTCTGCAAGGTGAGGACGGCAGGTCTCCGCACCATCATGTCCTGCTATCCCTGGGAGTGTGAGCTGGCCCAGGACTGTATCGATGCCCCTGTGCTGTATATTGTGTGGGGCGGGAGGGGGGGAGATGTGCCCTGCCTCTGCATAGAGGGAGCTTCTGGAGAGAGGGCATTGTGCAGTGTCTCTCCCCGGGGTCAGGAGCATGTCATGTGCCTTCATACATACATGCGTTTGAGTAACAGGCCAGGGCCCCTGTGTGGCACATGCACATGTTGCTGCATGATCTGTGGTCAGCAAGGACCACACACGCAGTCCCTAGGCTCCCCCTCCTCCCCCACATAAGGGGACAGTGATGGCACTCGCATGTTGAGGCCTCCCTGGCCTCGGACGACACTGGCAACAAGCTTGCTGGCATGGCTCTGGGTGCCGGGGTGCACGGTAGGCTCCTTCCAGGCTGTGTTTCCAAATTAACTTTGCTGTGTAGACATACCCTCAGTCTTCTCCTGTCTCTTTTTCTATGGACAAACCCACGTCCAGGGCTGAGTCCCTGCTGGACAAGGGCAGAGTTCCACAAAACTGGGACTCTCTCAAATAAATGGGCTCCCAACATCTAATGGGGTTTGCACTTGTGATTATTTCTGTTTCTTCAGGAAAAATTGGAGACTCATTTGAAGACTCTGAGGGAGGAGAGAGAGAAGCTGCTGAGAAGGAAAACAACAGCAGAAGGGAAAAGCCAGGAGTATCTGGTAAGTGCTTGTGGCTATGGAGCAGCAGGGACTGGCAGTGGGAGGGCTGTGTTAGGAGGCAGACTCCTGTGTGGCCCTGGTGAGGTTGGGCTTGTTTGTGTTTCTCCTGGATCATGGATTGCTGGCTGAGATCCAGCTATAGACAGGCCCTGAGCATCCATGTCAGTATGAGTTCGTGTCCAGCCTTTGTGGCTTTCCAAGGGAGCTGAATGTCCCCTGAAGGGCTGTCTGCTCACTTGGTGCATTAACATGTTTGCTTCTTTTTCCTCTCTGGGTATCTCTGTCAGGCTGGTGCTGAGTCCTGCCTCCTGCTGCTCTGGGTCTGAATTCCCAGAGCCCATGAATGACAGAAGATGTTGCCCATGACTGAGGGACATGGGTCAAAGGAGATGCTGGGAGAGATGCCTCTGCTGAGTAACCACAAAGTAGAGTCAAATGTCACACATTTTAGGGTTTTCCAAGAAATTCTTGCTGCTGCGCACTCATCTCACCATGAAAGAGCCCTGGGCTCTGTCCATGCTCCTCACCAGCCCTTTCCCTGTTTTCACACAGAAATGGACCCAAGCCGAGAGGCAGATGATTGTGGCTGAGTTTCAGCAGCTGCAGCAGTTCCTGGTGGAACAAGAGCGACTCCTGCTGGCCCAGCTGGAGAAGCTGGATGAGGAGATTTGGAGGTTCCAGACTGACACTGTCAGGAAACTCTCTGCACAGATTTCCCACCTCAGTGAGGGGATCGGTGAGCTGGAGGTGACGTGTCAGAAGCCAGCGAGTGAATTCCTGCAGGTGAGATTGAGGGAGAAACATCCCAGCTCCCCACACAGGGAAGGGAGGCTCCTGAATCAGAAGTGCTGGGGTCCAGCATTCAGATCTCAGTGTAACACCTTGTGCATTGCTGCCATGTGAGTGACTCTTGTGCTTTGTAGAGTTACAGGCGCAGAGCTATTAGAGATGGCAAAGCCCCATTCGCCCAGGGGATCCATGTTCCTGGGGCCGGGGCCAGGGCAGGGCCTCTCTTCCCATGTTTGCAAAATCACTTCTCAGAGGTCCCCTGTGTGTGTCCAATGGGGCTGAGTTTCTTTTCTGTGTCTTTTTTTCTAGGATGGCAGAAGCACCCTGAGTAGGTACGTGGCTCTCACTCCCCTCACATTGCAGAGCGCAGGAAAAGGGCTTGGAACTGATGTTAGCACCACATCTCCCCAGGGCTCTACAGCCAGATGTTAGATACAAATATCTCTGACTCATTTAATTCTGAGGGTCTCATCCTCGCACTTTAGACTCTGGAATTCCCCATTCAGGGCACAGTCTGACCTCAGGTGTTTCCTAGAGCTGTCACCTCCCTGGGGACTGGCTGCTTCAGGACTGTGGGGTGAAACATGGGCCTGTCACTGCTGGGCACTGTCAGCCCAGAGCAGCAGGGACCAAGAGTCTGTCCCACCTGAGGGCTGTTTGGAGACCTGTGGGGGAGGAGCTGGGGAGGGGGGAGCTGGTGTCTCAGTCTAGTCCCTAGTGGACAGATTCCTTCAGCCCTTGACATGGGAACCTCCTGTCCCTTGTCACCTGGGCCAAGGAGTGATTTGGCCATGAAGACTTAATTCCCCTTTAGTCCTCCAGCCAGTCTCCCCAGACCAAAAGTGAAGTACAGCAACGGGACTGTTCAGGGGAAGGTTTCACGGCCATGGGATATGTTGTCCCTGCTCTCAGGCTGGGGGAATTGGAGGAATTCTAACTCCAGGCCTGTTAGAGCTGAGACTCACTAGCCAGAACTTATCAGCAGTAAACGACATACAATCACAGGGAATTGTTTCTGTCCAGGTTTGAGACGGGGCAGTTCCAGCTGCCGGAAGAGATTTCTCCTGAACTAGAAGAACAAGTCAGAGGTTTCTCCCAGAAAACGATTGCTCTGTCGGAGACTCTGAGGGAGTTCAAAGGTACCTGGAAGGGATGGATGAGGGGAAAGTGGTTCAAATATCTGATACCATTGAATCTGGCCTCTGAAGCCAACCTTCCCCTGCCTCAATTCCCACATGGAGAATGACAGCCCCGTCAGTCTGCTCTCCTTAGAGACACTGAGCGAACAGACCCACCTGCTTGCAGATAGAGCCAGGGGTTTGCGAACTCTGAACCTCTCATTCAGAGATCAAAATGGCTAAAGTTACTGTGATGGCCACGTGTCCCACCACCACAGCTCCAGGTTATGATAAGAGGCAGTAAGTGAATGAGAAACCAAGTGGGAGGGGGTGAGGAGGGAAGAGTAAATCTCATTTACAGCTTGTCTCTCCTAGGACATGTGTGAGGCTGCAGGGCTATTGGCTCCATTGCTGGGAGGTGCCCGAGTGAGAGAGGAAATGAAAGTTTCAGACTTTCATACTAAATACCTGAGTGTGTCTCTGTCTGGTCTCTGATACAATTGAAACACAGAGTTCAAAGTGGGGACATTGTTATAAAGAGGACAGCCTGGAATCTCACCTCTCTTATCCCTTCCCCCACTAGGCACTCTGCCCTCTGCACTGGAGAGAGAAAAAAGAAAATCCCTGGGAGCTTTCAGGCGGGGTGAGTTTGCAGGTGGAGATTCTTTAAATGATAAGTAAATTCCTTTGAAAACATCTTCATGGGATTGTCACTGAAGTTACCAACCAAACTCAGTGTAACAATAGTTCGGAAAAAAAACCCTAGTCCGAACTATCTAGTCCGTGCCGCGTGTAGCCGCGGGCACGGAGTCCGCTCTAGCGGACATTTAAAAATGGCAGCAGCCGGCAACATGCAAATGAAGCCCGGGAAATTCAAATCCCGGGCTTCATTTGCAAGTTCGTATGACTACATTAACCACCCTAGTTCGAACTAGGGTGCTCTTATAGACATACCCTAAGTGCAATAGCTTGTGCCATTGAGGGGGTAAGACTGCATGACTGAGAATATCTTCATTAGTTTTAAGATCTCATCCTGCTAACAGCACATGTTTAATAATAAGCATCTGAATGTTGGGGTTAATTTCACTGACTCTGTTGTGGAAAGGGTTTATACCGTCTTTCAGATGAGAGAGCAAAGTTTGTGCTGCAAATCAATGAATCAAAGACTAAGGGTTTTAAATACAGCAGCCTACATTTAACCTACGTCCATGGTCAGGCAGATGAATATGTGGCTTGTTATCAGAAACACTGGGTGCTGAGAATTAAATCCCATTGTTACGGGCGCAGTAATGTTGTAACACAAGCCAGGTACAGACAGAAATGAATGTGTATTTAGGATCTAACTCCTGTGCGCTGTTTATGGAATATCTAGACTAAAACTTTTGCCCACAATGGCAGAGTCTAGCATGTGTGTCACCATGGACAGAGTCTGGGCAGAATGGGGGCGTGGAAAGGATTAAAGCCTCTTCTGAACTGTCTCCAATTCCTCTTCTCCCCTGCCAGGCTGCAGAACACCCATGTCTGACCCCAGCTTAGCCCCTGGCCTGCGGAGCCAGGGACAGGAAATGGCCGTGGCGGAGCCTGTGAGCTTCGAGGAGGTGGCTGTGTATTTCTCTGAGGAGGAATGTGCTCTGCTGGACCCGGGCCAGAGAGCCCTCTACAGGGATGTGATGCAGGAGAATTATGAGGCTGTGAACTGGCTGAGTAAGGATTCCTGTCCCCTTGGGTAACAGCAGCTGGGTGGGCTCTGAAGCATCTGGGTTGTGTTTGGTTTAGGGTTATTCATTGCCTCTGCTCCCAATGTCAGGAGTATCTGCCATAATAATCCTGGCTCTTGTGTGAAAGACTGTCCCCTCCGTACCCCCTCCCAGGGAAAACAGGTTCAGGGATGTAACAATGGTGCGGCTCTTCCCACAGCTAAGGTCTCGCTGCGCTTCCCCCCATCTTGCCCATCTTGTGCCTTGACCAGAGGTGTGAGTGGAAGGGCTCAGGCAGGAGCAGCAGGTACTAGAGGTCTGGATCTGGCTGCTGTTAGTGTCTTCAGGGTCCCCGTGCGGCAGTGTGCTCAGCGATTGGAAGGAGGGTTCGGTTCCCAGAGTCCTTCCCTGCCTGTAGCTAATCTCTGTGACATGCTGGTATTTGTCAGTGGGAGGGGCTGGATGCTGGCGCTGAGGGAGGATGGATGAGGCAGTTGACGCTCTGCGAGTATTTTGTCCAAGGTAGCTCTGTAGTAGAGAAACGTGAGCAGAGCTCTCCTTGCATTTCAGGCACAGGCTGGGTCTCCTTTCAAAACTTCAGCTTTATTCTCTCTGGGGCTCACTTGCCTCTCTGTGCAGTGGAGATAAATCACGTCATCTGTCTTGTCTTTTTATATCTTCGGGTAGGAACTTTTTCTTCCTGTGTGAATGTCTGGCTTCATGCTCAGGAGACCTGTGATCAGTTCTCTCCCTCTGTCATAGACTTCCTGTGTGACCTTGATCAAGTCCCTTAGACTCTCTGTGTGCGGTCGCCTCTCTCTGCAATAGCTATTATAGTGTGTCCCTGTTTCTCAGGGCTGGGAAGGATACCTACACTAAAGAGGGGTGATGCTTAGCTCCATATGAGCATCCCGATAGCACAGTGGGGTCCTGATTTACACCAGAGTACCCAAGTGCTGCTGGGATTGATAATTTTGCTTCCCATAGCGACTGCAGTGCCCTATGAATTGCTGCTAGCGCCACAGAGCGTCATTACAGCTGTTCAGGGTGGGCGGCTCTTTCTGGAGCCTTGATGCCAGCAGCACTGGCAGAGCATGCAGCTTATCCATGCAGCACACCACAGGGTTACTGCTAAGAAAGACCCAGGCTCCATTCGGAGGCTAAGGCACTCGGCCAGGTTTATTGTGAAAGGAGCAGGGTGCTAGTGTCCCAGCACCTCAGGCATAGGTATAGTGAGACTTGTTCCAACCTAATAATGATACCTGCTCAGTCAGCAGCTAGAACACTGCCCCTCAGCCAGTATCAACATGCCCCTTCTGTGACTTCTTTTCTCACATTGACACAAACAAAATTCATGTTGCGTTCAATGTGTTGCTACCCCCCTTGGCCTTCTCCCTGTTTGTTTGAACAAAACATCCATATCCATTCTCCCCTCATCCCGTTCATGTGCACAAGGGTCAGTGAGCTATCTGTTAGGACTGTGTGTTTGCAGTTCCTGCAGAGAGCGGTGTGTTGATGGCCCTCCTCCTGCTCAGGAATGTGATTTCTTGGTTAGTTGATAGCAGTGCTCCACCATTCTGCCAAAGCCTGGCTTGTTTTAGTTAAAAAATAATGGACATAAACAAGATAATCCTAGTCATCAGATCAGAATTTTCCCATTGACTCGGCACACAGCATGCTTCGCAGAAGCTTTCTTGCGATTGTGTAACACTGGTAGCACAATGATCTCCATGGTCACATCACAGGTGGCTCTTCCAAACACTAAATGCAGGTCCAGGAAGGGGTGGAAGCAAAGCTGAGGGGAAGGCGCTCACAAGGTGCAAATGTGGTAGATTCTGTGTCTCCCTGGAGCGGACCGAAATCAAAGGCCAGGCTCGCCGGAAGAGGCAGGCTGGGAAACCACACAAAGGCTGCTGTTGGCAGAGTAGTACCAAGGCTACAGACGAGGAGCTGAGTAACAGCCACAAGCATCAGAGAAGCAGCATGGCCCAGCTTCACCCTGGCTGGTCGCTGGAGAAGCCTAGCGCCACCCTGGGCAGCCGCGGGAATGGCAGCTGTTGTGGGCAGCTAGCAGGGCTCACCCAGACACAGGTAGTCGGGGTCAGGAGTCAGGAGCATAGGCAGGGCCTGAAGCAGCCTGCCAAGGATTCACTTAGCTGCTCAGACAACTTCCTCTGCCTCCTTCTGGCCCAAGTAAAACATTTGAACCAAAGAGCAGCGGGAGCCCACCCGCCAGGAGCTTTGTGGACAGAGCCTTGGGGAGCTAGAGCTAGTCCTTCCTCTCTAAGTCCTAGTGACCTGGCATGTGGCCGCTACAGTCTGAGCCCTGTCTGGGGGCCTTGGTGTCAGACCTGCCAGCCCTCCCTAGAGCTCCCCTTCTGAGCAGTGTGTCCCTGTCCTGCCCTGAGATATTCGGGATGGGGGGGGGGATGGAATGGGCTTTGAGGGGGACTGAGTTGTACCCTAGAGATTGCAGCAGAGCACTCAGCTCCCCTGGGGAAAGAGGTGGGCCATTCTCAAGGTGGGGGTGGGGGTGCACCTTTACTGCAGGTGTGTGTGTCCTGGGCTCTTGTACCAGCCAGATCCCAGTCTCTGCAAGGTGGGGAAAGGAGCCTCTCTGGATGGGTGACTCAGATCCTGACTCCGGAAGCAGTAATGGCAGAGACCTTAATGAACAAGATCAGCACTCGATTAATTGCTCTCCAAACAGGATTTCCACTCTCTGAAGCTCATGTGATCTCCTGGGTGGAGCGAGAGGAGGAGTTGCAGGTCCCAGATCACCAGAGCTGTAAGGAAGGGGAGATCATCAGTGGCACCTACACATGTGAGCAATCAGTTAAATTGCCTCAGAAACCAGTTTATAGCAGGTGTAACTTGTGTGTTTTCATGAAGTCTGTCTGACTTTTCAACCTGTCTTCAACTTGAGCCAGAGCGTGGTGGGTGGGGAAAGGCTGGGATCTCTCCTCTGTGGAAGAGTTGTGAAGGGGGCTAAGCTCATGATAATTCAGTCATTATTTTAGCTTGTCCCCCTTTCCTTTCCTCTTTCAGAGTTTTCATTCAGCTCATCATAGACAATAACTCCTGTCTGAATTATTTCTCTATCCCAACAGGTGATGGGATGCTGACTGAGAACCATGATCTTGTTCAGCAGGACAGATCGGAGCTAGTGTCTCCATGTGAGATGTTACTGGGAAGACCTGAAGGGCATGTTTCCCACATACATGAGCAGGGAGAGACTTGCGAGAGTCAGCATAGCCCAGAAAGGCAGCATGGAAACCATCCAGGAGAGGGACAGGGTAATTCCAGTCACAGGAGCAGAGGGGAGAAAAGAAACACAGAAACTGTTGAACAGAAAATCCCCCATCAACAGTCACCCTGCACTTGTAGTGACTGTGAAACTCTTATTGAACATCAAAGAGCCCATATGAGAGAGAAGCCCTTTAAGTGCTCTCACTCTGGGAAAAGCCTCAGTCAGCACTCTCACTTTACAAACCATCAGAAAATACATACAAAAGAGACACCCCATAACTACTCTGACTGTGGGAAAAGCTTCAGTAGAAGCAATCACCTTGTAAGACATAGGAGGACCCACGCAGAAGACAAACCTTTCAATTGCTCTGACTGTGGGAAAAGCTTTCTGAGCCACTCACACCTTGTTAACCATAAGAGGACCCACACAGGAGACAAACCTTTCCGTTGCTCTGACTGTGGGAAAAGCTTCAGTTGCAGCTCAAAACTTGTTAACCATAGGAGGACCCACACAGGAGACAAACCTTTCCATTGCTCTGACTGTGGGAAAAGCTTCAGTTGCAGCTCAAACCTTGTTAACCATAGGAGGACCCACACAGGAGACACACCTTTCCATTGCTCTGACTGTGGGAAAAGCTTCACTTGCAACTCGCACCTTGTTAGACATAGGAGAACCCACACAGGAGAGAAACTTTTCCATTGCTCTGACTGTGGGAAAAGTTATGGTACAAGTTCAGAGTTTGTTATCCATAGAAGGACCCACACAGGGGAGAAACCTTTCATTTGCTCTGACTGTGGGAAAAGCTTCAGTCACAGGTCACGCCTTGTTAGACATAGGAGAACCCACACGGGAGAGAAACCTTTCAATTGCTCTGACTGTGGGAAAAGTTATGGTACAAGTTCAGAGTTTGTTATCCATAGGAGGACCCACACAGGGGAGAAACCTTTCATTTGCTCTGACTGTGGGAAAAGCTTCAGTCACAGGTCACGCCTTGTTAGACATAGGAGAACCCACACGGGAGAGAAACCTTTCAATTGCACTGACTGTGGGAAAAGCTTTATGGAGAGATCAGACCTTGTTAGACATAGGATAACTCACACGGGAGAGAAACCTTTCAGTTGCTTTGACTGCGGGAGATGCTTCCGTCAGAAGGCAGTGCTTGGTAGACATAGAAGAACCCACACAGGAGAGAAACCCTTTACCTGCTCTGACTGTGGGAAAAGCTTCAGTAGAAGCTCACACCTTGTTATACATAGGAGAACCCACACATGAGCGAGACTCTTCACCTGCTCTGACTGTAGGGAAAGCTTTAGTCAGTGCTCCTGCCCTACTAACCATCAGATAAAACATACAAGAGAATCACCTCATAACAGCTCTGATTGCAGAAAAGGCTTCAAACACAGGTCAAACTTTAACATAAAAACGGCCATACTGGGTCAGACCAAAGGTCCACCTAGCCTAGTATCCTGTTTTTCAACAGTGGCCAGTACCATGTGCCCCAGAGGGGGTGGACCAAAGATCATGATCAAGCAATTTGTCTCCTACCATCCTTCTCCAGCCTTAGACAAACAGGCCAGGAGCACCATTCCTTACACCTGCATTAGAGTAATTGGCTACTGCCAATGTATATTGGCAAGATTTTGCGCAAATACTCGTTAACATAAGAATTTTTGCATTAGAGTATTTCAGCAAGAGAAAGTCTACACTGGCATGTGCCTTTGTGTAAAAAAATGTGCCATTTTAACAACAGGGATTTTTTGCACGAGAAATTCATGTTACCAATCTACACTCGCCTCTTGTGCAAGAACAACCCTGCAATCCATGTTCTCTCCCGCTTTTGTAGCCTCTGTTGCCTTCTCCACGTGTCCTTTCTGATGGGACAGGCATGTTCTTCTCAGGGTTTGAGTACCATGTTGCCCTAGGAAGGGGTGTGGCCAAAAGATGCCTCACTGTGAGCAGGATTTGAACCTGCACAGGGAAACCCTATTGGATTTCGAGTCCAACGCCTTAACCATGTCACGAGAATCACAGGTCTGATGATGCATACCCAAGGGGGGAAGGGCAGAACCAGGTGGACAGTTTTATCAATTAAAAAATATTTATGACCGTGGTGAATTTATAGTATTTATTCTAAGATTTTTAATAGACTGTGTTAATAATAAATGTACAGTATTTATTATGTTTAGTCTACAATTTCTAGTTAAACGTGTCAGAGATATAAGGATGGGAATGGCAAGGGAAATAGTCTCTAATCTTAAAATATCCAGCTACACTAATTAAATAACAATGGTAACTACAAACTCTATGTACTACCCAAAAACAACTACAACACTAAGCTTATACAACAAGAAAAAATCAAATCATACATACCAACTTACACAGCACACGGAACATTTCACAGATATCAGTTCGGTTGCGAAGGCCTTGGTTACGCCCGAGAGTCGGGGGAGGTGGCTGGTCGGTTGATCAGGCCGGCAGCGCTTTGAAGTATACGAGAAGGCACACGCACGGTGGTATGTGTGTTGCGAAGACCTCTTTGAGCGAACTGTGCGATGGGTATTTATCCTCAATCTGCACATCGCTTTCCCGCGCTTGCATATTACCATATATGGCCCAATGGTCACCAAGTGGGGGGTCTGTGTCCCAGGGGTTGGGCTGAAATTGTGGAGGTTTCATGCGAACAGGTAAGCCCTGCAGTTCTCATGCCAAGGTGATGGGTGGGAGAGTCTGAGGCTATTTTCCCCTTTTCACATCTTCCCTTTTTCTAAAGGCAATGGTATGCAGGAAGGGTGCGGCCGGTTTCTCTCAAGGAGTACTGCAGCCCGCTATAACAAGAGTGGCCTGACCAAACTTTTTTACTGGGGGGGGCAGTTTCTTTTCTCTAACATGCCCCCGTGGCCATGGCCGCGTCTGGGAAGACCTAGACCTCCACCTCCTCGTCTGTCTCCGCTTCCTCAAATGCAAGCAGCCCCTCTTGTTCGGGCGTGGAGATAGGGCGGAGATGCGGTTGGTGAGGTTTTTTATGATGCCGCAAACAAGGCACAGCACAAAGCTAACAGCCAGCAATAAGACACAAAGGGACCAGAAAAACTGTCTTAATCTCCCAAGGCCAAATATGGAAGGGACCCAGCCGAATATGTTCTCCCACCAATAAACGGACTCTCTGGCCTTCTTAGCAATCTCCTCGATATCATCAATAATCTGTGTTAGATTTTGCTCAATAGATTTAATTTCCATACATTTACCTGCAAACTGAGGGTAGCTGTTGCCTAACCAATGACAAAACCCAGATTCCTTTAACAACAAATAATCTAAAGCTAAACCGTTTTGCATTACATACACGCGCATTTCTTCTACCTTTTGGTTAGTAAGAAGTAAGGCAGTAGCAGTCTTATTGCCAAGTCTTTCAATGCTAATGCCAACGGCTCGAACTTCCTCTTGCAAAATCAAATTGCCTACGGGGTTAAATGTGACCACAGCCTGTGCGATTTTACTAAACCAGCCCTCAATTGACTTCTAAATGTCCCAAGATCCACGTTTTTGTCGATGGGTGAAGTGGGGATGTTCGTCTCTCATGTAGGAGTAGATGCCTCCTCCCTCAATTTGGATGTAGCCAAGGGTGCAGTGTCCTATGGCATGTGCAGGAAGGGTGGCGTGGGCTTGGTTGTCGCAAATCCAGAAGTGTCCAAGGCGGAGTGCATTGAGCTTTGAAAAAGTCGGTGTGTTTGGCTTTTGGTGGTCCATTAGAAAGGTAGTGAGGTCGTACTCGTCCTCATTGCCCCAATACCAGGGAATGGGAACCGGGTTGCCGTATTCGTGGCCGTTGGTTTCCATATGAATGCAAGAAATAGACAGATTAACAAGTTCCCTAAACATGGCATTAGCGGAGATAAAGGGATATGCCCATGAGGCGTTCTCCTCAGCAGAAATAAAGGCAATGGAAGTAAGGTTGGGTGGGAAACTGTGGTCCGGGACATTAACAAACTGAGAGGTGACGTTACTGCCAGAGCTGTTAAATAGTCCATACGGACTAAGGACCCAGGTGCAGCCTGACTGATTACCAACAAAAACAGGCTAGTGCTTAGGATCTTTGGGGCAACAAAATGAAGCTACCACTGGGGGAGGGAACTCCCAACAGAACGTGCCTGGTGGGGCAAAGGGTGGGGTGAATCGAGAGGGTGGTAAGGGTGGGAGCCCGGGAAATAGGGCACAGCTGTCGGCACGCATCCAAGCCCCAGTCAGTCCCGTTAAGCGGGTCCGACATATTTAGGAAAATGGGCTGGACTAAAAACAGCACGTCAGCGGCTGAGAGTATGGGGCGGGTGCAGACGATGCAATCGGTGAGGTTGCTGGTGACCGCATATGCAGTGGCCCAAAGCTCCACGGTGTTGGTGACACTTTTCTGGCCCTTTCTGGATGGTAGGGTTGCAAACAGCATCTATGATAAAACACATGGTGGCTCAGTTACCACGGAACTGGCCCAAGTCAGTTAGTTGCATCTGCTTAATCAGTTATGGTGGGCCAGCAGGTGGCGCTCAGAGTCACTAACCAGCACCCAATACGTATTGGGGTACTTGGCGGGATCCTGAATGACGGCCTGCTGTGGATGCCGTTTCCCATCATGGGCAGGGATGCAGACCCATATTGGGTCATCTGCTTTGAATCGGGGTGTCCATGCATGGCCCTTGAAGCTGGGCCTTAAGGTCTGGCCACCGGCTGCACCGCTTATTAAGGTTAATTAGCGTAGGCTGTAGGTGGAGATGCCAGCTCTTAAAGTCACTTCCTTTCAAGGAAGTGCAGAGGGTAGTCTTTTGGATCCCGATTTTACGTTCCACCACGCCATTACTTTGGGGATGATACTGCAAGTGGACATGGTGAGCGATGTTAAACTATAGGAAAAACTGCTGTAGTACATTTGACTGGAATGGGGGGCCCCCATCAATTTGAACTTGTCTGGGCACTCCCCAGGCGGCCAAGAGCTCCAGCAAGGCATTAGTAAGCGTGCTGGACGTGGCGCGGTGTAAAGGCATGCACCACGTTTGGCGGAACCCAAGTTCTACAACCACAATGCCCTTTGGGTACTGCTTGGCGCCAGGAAGGGGTCCAATGAAATCAACTTGCCTCACCTGACCTGGTACAAACTTTTCAGTGGAAAAAGCCCCTGCACAATGGGATACTGTACCCATGTGTTTATGCTCCTGGCATTTTGGAAACTGGCGCGCTGCCTGCCTCCAGCTAGCGACTGTGAGATCAGGAGCACCTAAGCAGGTGCGATTATAAAGGTGGTAGTTTTTGTCTGCGCTAAAGTGTCCCCACTCTTTGTGGAGCCAGATGGCCAGGGGTTCAGTGCTAGGAGGCTCACCGTTGTCATCATTGGGGATCGTAGCACTGACAGTGCTTACACTAGCCTCCTGCAACCTAGAATCTAAAAAGGCATGGGCCCAATACGTATCTGGTTTGTGTGAGGGGCAGTAGACTATAAAGCAGCACCGATGATGCTGACAAGCCATGGTAAGTAAGGGTTCCCAAAATTCTGGGTCTTTCTGGGTCCAGTGGCTAGCATATAAACATACTTGGAATCAACGCCCATAATGAGGGGCTCGGTAGGGGGGTGAGTCTTAATGGCATGGTTGATTCCGATTGTGAATGCCTCGGCTTCTGCCTTTTGTGCTCCCATGCCAGGGGCTAGGGCCCTTACTTCCAGGTGTTCGCATTTGGTTCAATACATGCCAGTCTTGTCTGAGCCTTTTGTACTGCCATCGGTTACAAGCCAGGGGTCACCCAAGATGCCGATAAAGGCGGGTCTGTTTTGATCATCATAGGCTTGACACAAGTCATCGTGGTGATTTCAGTGGCTCCAGCAGTACCTGGCTCAGCACCAAAGGTCAGACCATGTTTTATCCGGGCCCCCGAAATCATAAGGGGGTACATCATCTAACCATTGGAGGGCTAACAACCCAGGGGCACACAGGATTCCCCAACAACTCCTCGCCCAGGGTTCTGCATACTTGAGGGCAAGCAGCAGTTTCCCATGGGGATCATACCGGTGTTCTGGCCCTTGGATATGGTGCATTTCTTGGTAAACTGCCACATCCTCCTGACAGACCTCTAGAATGAAGTGACTATTTGTCCAATTGACTGCTATCGACAATTGCACCTCCGGGTCATAACAACTTAGGGGAGGAGGGGTTTCCGTGGCCCGCACTAACACCTGCAGAGTCTGACGGTGCTCCTTGCCCCAGGAAAGGGGAGCGCGTTTTCAGACTAGCAGCTGTAGCGTGTCTAGGGCTGAAGTGTATTTTGGACTCACAAAGTGGAGGTAGTAATTAAGCACCCCCAACAGTGCTTGTAACTCGCGCTTGTTTTGGGGGGGGGTTAAGGGTCCACTTCCCGAGGGGTGACTCATTATCCAAATTGGGGGAAATTGTCTGGGGGGAGATCGTGATGCCTAGAAAGGTAAATGTGGTCGCTACATCCCTTTGGCTTTTTACCTCGTTCACAGCCCACCCATCGTGCTGTAGGGCATCCCATACAGCGATAAGGGTGACCTGTGTGATGTCTTTTGCACTGCCGATAACCAAAGTGTCATCGACATAGCTGAGGTTGCGCGAACCCTTGTGGGGGGTGATCTTGTTGAGAGTGCGCTGTAGGTGTGCATTACAGACAGCAGGTGAGTTTCTGTACTCTTGGGGGCAAACTAGCCAATTAAACATGCGGCCCCCAAAAGAAAAATTAAGCACCCCCTTTTCATCTACCATAGGGACCTAGTAGAACATGTCTTTCAGGTCCAGTGTAGCCCCCTCACACAAACGTCTTGTTGCGCACCATGGCCAGGAGTTCCGGTAGTGAGTGAGGGGAGGTAAATGGCACAGATTCTACATGGTCATTTGCTTGGCAGTAATCTATGACCAGGCAGTATATGGGGGTTATCTCTAGGACGATTCGGTTTAGGTACACCCCAGCCTGCTGAAAGATATTTGCTACCGCTAACTTCTCGTAGCTTTCCCTCGGCCATGAGATTGTTTATTAGCATTCAGATTTGGCCGATGCCATCGGGGGGGGGGGGGGGGGAATGTGCTGGTGTTTCCATTGTGCGGGACTGACTAGCATAGGGGAGTGGGCTAAAGGCTGGGCGTTCAGGCAGTTAGGTAGCGCTGATAATACTTGGTCTTTTAAGTCAAGTCTTTTTAGCTCCCCCACTCCAAGCAAGTTCTGGCCTCCTACCAGGGCTTTGACTCGGTGCACCCTCCCATTGTGAGTGATTTTAATTTCTACAAGCTCCGCTTGGGTGGCTTGGTTTAGGCCTTGAACCCACAGCTTCCTCCCTTGTTTTTTATGCGGTGTCGAGGGGGTGACTATGGATACTTGTGCGCCGGTGTCTAGTAAGAACTTTTCCGGGTTCCGCTCAACTATAGGGGTATGTTTAGACTACATGCCTCCGTCGACAGAGGCATGTAGATTAGACAGATCGGCAGAGGGAAATGAAGCCGCGATTAAAATAATCGCGGCTTCATTTAAATTTAAATGGCTGCCCCGCTCTGCCGATCAGCTGTTTGTCGGCAGATCGGGGCAGTCTGGACGCGCCGCGTCGACAAAGAAGCCTTTCTTGATCGGCACAGGTAAACCTGGTTTCACGAGGCATACCTGTGCCGATCAAGAAAGGCTTCTTTGTCGACGCGGCGCGTCCAGACTGCCCCGATCTGCCAACAAACAGCTGATCGGCAGAGCGGGGCAGCCATTTAAATTTAAATGAAGCCGCGATTATTTTAATCGCGGCTTCATTTCCCTCTGCCGATCTGTCTAATCTACATGCCTCCATCGATGGAGGCATGTAGTCTAGATGTACCCTAAGGGTGGCGAATGGCCTTAGATCGTCATCTGGGGCGACCACCTGATGGTATGTGGCCGCTACTCGTTTTTTGGCAGGTGTTCAGGGGTTTGCTTTCATTGCCCCATGACTTGAAGCCCTTTGCTTTTGCTAAGAGGAGTTGTTCGGGGGTCAAGAGTCTCCTAACCTCCTCTTTGGTAAGCCCGCTGTTAAGCAGGAAACCAAACACAGCCCTCTCTTGGGGGGTGCGTTCGGGGTACGTTTTTCTCCACTGCGACCGGGGGTGGGGTCCTGAAGTTACGGCGGCTACCGCTCCCGCCGATGGTTCAGATTGGCGGGTCGGAATGTGGATCTTATTTATTATGATGTACAAGCTAGTTAATGGTTGGTCAACAACAGTGCATAACCACATTATTTGGCCAGCATCTGGATGCCCTGTGGCCTCACAAACTGCATCTATTGCTATTCCCGCAACCGGGAATTGTGAGATGTCGTTGACAAATCTATGTGGCTGCCCCCCAGTCTGTTGGGCCAGTGTCAGGTTGAGGGGATGCCTTGCAGGACTCCAAACAACTATAGAGAGTCCAGCTACGCCATGCATTAGATCTTGTGGAGCTTTTACAGCTCCACAAGGGATGTTAAATGAGGCCAGCGTGGTGCCCATGAGCTGGGTGATCACAGAGGGGAGAGGGATTGGCCAAACATTATTGCATTGGACGATGATGGGGTTTCCTGCCCCGCCATGCCAACTGGCGTTGCGCACCAAATAGGTGCACTCCTCCGAGTCTACAATTTCGCTATTTTCTAAAGAGACGCTCCCCAACCAAATGACTACCGGTTCTCCGGGGCATCTATGGGTGGATTCAGCCAGTTCCCTCCTTTCTGCCGCAGTCCGGGTGCGGATGACGGATTGAGTCGTGGTGTTACCTTGTTGGTCCACCAGGTGCTTGGTGACCACCATGGGGCAAACCTCCCGGGGCCGTTTATCTTCTTCGGTGGGGGCGGGGGATTTTTCGGGCAGGAGTGGGGCGGACGGGTACGGGGAGGGTGGTTCAGGTAAAGGTGGTCTTGGTTCCTCAATGGGGTTTTGTGTGCCGCCAGCTCTAGTGCTGTTTGTGGGGCACATTTGCTGTGTGACTGTTCGTGCAGTAACTTCGTACTGGTCTATTAGGCGCAGTGTGGTTATGAACTGGCCGTATCGTGCTCCTAAAAGGTGGTGAGGTTCATAAGTATCAGGTTTTAACTTATGGCGCATTTGCGCGTTTACGAGGGTGGCGGCTACGTTGGCGGCTAAGGTGTGTGCTCAGTCCCCAGTCTCTAAGTCGGGGTAGAATGTCGAGGGAGAGACAGAGGCTCCTGCCTTTTTTATGCAGGCCTCCATAGCCTTAAGGGCATGACGGGTGGGGGGAGGGGTCGCTGCTGGATATAGTGGCTTTTTAAGCCCTGCTAGTTTTACCTGTTTTTCCTCCAGCAACAGGAAAAAATGACTAGCGGGGTGTGTGCGGAGGACGCAACCCAGTGACAGGCCATCAAGGCATACCTCCCGTTTTTGATCCCCATTAGCGATACTCAGGTGTCCCAGTATGCTGTCACCTGTATTGGTAATTTGGTGATATTGGGCATGGAAGAGTAAATCTTCCGGGGTTAAATTAGTTCTGTCTTCCCACAGGCATCCTGTTCGTGACGCCATGTCGCGAGAATCACAGGTCTGATGATGCATACCCAAGGGGGGAAGGACAGAACCAGGTGGACAGTTTTATCAAATAAAAAATATTTATATATGATGGTGAATTTATAGTATTTATTCTAAGATTTTTAGTAGACCGTGTTAATAATGAATTTACAGTATTTATTATATTTATTCTACAACTTCTAGTTAAACGTGTCAGAGATATAAGGATGGGAATGGCAAGGGAAATAGTCTCTAATCTTAAAATATCCAGCTACACTAATTAAATAACAGTGATAACTACAAACTCTATGTACTACCCAAAAACAACTACAACACTAAGCTTATACAACAAGAAAAAATCAAATCATACATACCAACTTACACAGCACACGGAACATTTCAGAGATATCGGTTCGGTTGCGAAGGCCTTGGTTATGCCCGAGAGTCGGGGGAGGTGGCTGGTCGGTTGATCAGGCCGGCAGCGCTTTGAAGTATATGAGAAGGCACACGCACGGTGGTACGTGTGTTGCGAAGACCTCTTTGAGCGAACTGTGCGATGGGTATTTATCCTCAAATCTACACATCGCTTTCCCGCGCTTGCATATTACCATATATGGCCCAATGGTCACCAAGTGGGGGTCTGTGTCCCAAGGGTTGGGCCGAAACTGTGCAGGTTTCATGCGACCAGGTAAGCCCCGCAGTTCTCACGCCAAGGTGACGGGTGGGAGAGTCTGAGGCTATTTTCCCCTTTTCACATCTTCCCTTTTTCTAAAGGCAATGGTATGCAGGAAGGGTGCGGCCGGTTTCTCTCAAGGAGTACTGCAGCCCGCTATAACAAGAGCAGCCTGGCCAAACTTTTTTACTGGGGGGGGCAGTTTCTTTTCTCTAACAAACCAGTCGGCCATCACAGCTGCGGGAAAAAATGAGCCCGGGAAACTGGTAAATAATCTCAGTGCCCAGGCCTGACATCACCTGACCCACAGAATTCACACAGCAAACCATTTCAATTGTCATGCAGAGGGTCCTGGCCGCTCTGGTCTGAGGCTGCCTTGGAGGTGAGTTCTGCTTCCAGATCTTCCCTCCTCCTTGGCCTTCTTCCTCTTCTCTTTTCCTCTTATCCCTCTTCTCCCTGGTCTCCTTCTTGGACCCCAGTTTATAGAGTGAAAATTGAGTCCTGCTTAACCAATTCTTTTAATATGATTTTACTAACCAAAGCTAACATACTATTATGATTTACCTAACCAATCATACTCCATCACCTTTATTGATTTTCCCCCAGCAAAATTAATTATACAACAGACAGAAACAGCTACAGTGCAGACAGCCATCACACAGACAAACAATAGGAAAGTGAGGACAATAATCATAGAATGCCAATTGCACAAACACAACTATTGATAAGCAGTTTTATGCCAGACAAAATGCTGTTACCTAAGTTTTCTCTACCCATCCTGAGATCTGTTTCTTCCTTGGTGACAGTGGGTGTCATTAGGATCGGACCCCCTTCTCATGGTCATTTAGATTGAATGTGACTCTATACTTTACAGCTCATTGCTGCCACTCTTCAGTCTGGCTACAGAAGAAGGCTTTAGTTTAGGCTCACCAAATAGCTACAGGCCTTGCAAGAGGACTGTAGAAAAACCATATTGTTACAGGCACAAGGTAGCAGGACCCCAAGCACACAAAACACAACTGCAAAGGGGCACAAACCCTCAATCTTCTGATCCAAAGTCAGATGCCTTATCCATTAAGCCATGCAGTCTTAGCAATGGATATCTTGACATGTGTAAGTTGGGAGTAGTCTAGAGAGGCCATTTGGATTTATTATTTTCCTTGTGTGGGGGCTTAGAAATCATGTCTGA
Source organism: Pelodiscus sinensis (assembly GCF_052426305.1). Taxonomy (NCBI): domain Eukaryota; kingdom Metazoa; phylum Chordata; order Testudines; family Trionychidae; genus Pelodiscus; species Pelodiscus sinensis. Next base: position 29,153,946 of record NC_143070.1, read on the forward strand.
ACTGGTGAATTATTTTTAATTGGTGTAACTAAGGATTGCAGCCCAGGGATTTTTCCTGAGTCTATGTCTCTTCATGGCTATCTACCACCTAGGCTATCTCTATACTGCACCTCTCTTCCACAAAAGCATATGGAAATGAAGCGCTGATTAGCATATTGCCATGCTTTAGTTGCATAATTAATTAGGGTCCATTCTTGCACAAAAAGTAGCTGTGTAGACTGGGGCTCTTCCTGCCTCCTGCTTCCCCCGACTCCAGTTTGGCCCTGGGCCTCTTCACTTTACGGGTTTGCTGTTGGGCCCCTGGTGTATGGGCAGCATTCAGGACTCTGAATCCTGCAATCTGAGTCCAAATTTCATTAGGACTTTCATTGTCTGGTTGCTGCAAAACCCTCCCATTCCATGTGCTTTAGCTTCCTTGCCCTCAGGCTGGTGAGAAGAGAATTTTGTGCCTCCTGCTGGGTGTCTAATGCTCACTGGTGCTTGGAGTCTTGTCTGGCTGGCTCAGCAGGAGGCTGGGATGTGCTGGGGCCATAGAACCTACCAGCCTGGCTGGAGATGCAGGGGGCTGAGTTTGTATTTCTCGCAGATGTTCTCACGTCTGTTCCCAGCAGCTGCCAGGCTCTGCCTAGTGCTCCCTGGTGCTAAAGGGAGGGAGTCTCAGGACTGGGCCTCAGAGAATGTGGGTTCCCTGCTTCTGAGAGAGGAAAAGAAACCTGTTCTACTCCCTGCGCTGGCTCTAGGCTGAAGGAAATTGAGTCAATACACCTTGGTTGTGGATCTATTGCCTTGGGCATAGGAATTGTCTGTGAGAGCGAGCGGCACAAGTGAGAGACTAGACCAAGGTTCACTCAAGTGGTTTGTTTTTCGTAGCTCTGCCCCATCGGCTCCCCTAGAGACTCTGGAACAAAAAAGACACATGAGAAGAACCCAACTTTCTTTCCTTGTGATCTAACTCAGATTTCACTCCGGCTTCTTTCTGCATGAGAAGTACCTGTGACAACCTCTGTACTGCTGGGTTATTCTGACCCTCATCTATGATGCCATCCACTTGGGGTAGCAGGTCCCGTGACACTTGTAGAAGGACCAGTCTGGACAAACCAACATTCCTGAGACCCCTTTCGATAGCTCAGCTGGTGGAAAGCTGTAGTGTGTGCTTGGTAAATCAATCCTTAGGTTGCTGCTTTGACTCTGGCTTGAAGAAGAGCCTTTTCCCTAGAGTCCACCCTTCGCACAAGCTGGTTCCCTTGAGTCCATGTTTTCAGAGCCCTGAACTCAATTGACAATAAGATTCTGGGTACCAGTTGCCAATCACGTTTCTTGGGCTGCACAGGCCTTGAGACCCTGGAAGGCTGGCGGGAAATGGGGAATGGCTGCACTTTGGAATTTAAAGATGTTATCTGCAACCATAAATTCGAACAGTTTTAGAGACACTTTTCTTTTTTCAGAAGAGGCTGTTCCGACAATTGGCCCATCTACACGGGCCCAAAGGTGGGGAAAACCTCCTCTTTCGGAAGAGCCTTTATTCCTAATAAAATGAGGAATACAGGCCTTCTGAAAAAACACGCCCATTTTTTTGGAAAGTGATCCGAAAAAGGGGACTGATTCCCTGGAAGTGGCAGAGTTTTTCCAGGACACGAGAGGTATCCTAGAAAAACCCAGTAATATAAACCCAGCTAAGTAGGGCACCATGGCTCATCTGGCTAAAACACCTTCTTCATATATGGGAAATCCTGGATTCAACTACTGTTGATGCCTTGTTGTAGTCTTTGCTCACATTTTCCTAGGTCCTTCTGGGACACAGAAGAGGCCTCCCCTGGCCACCCATGGAACTGCTGGTTCAGGAAAAGGCTGATTAGAGAGGAACATTGGGAAGAAGGAAACTACGAGGCTGGAACTGGTGCAGAGGTTGCTGTGACTGGCACGAGCAAGGCAGGGCTCTGACTCCCACTCTGAACCACAAACTGGCCACTGAGTCCTGCTCCATGGTCGTCCCAGTGCTCTGGGAGCAAGCGATATGCCTGTAACTCCCTGCCTCCCCCCGCCCAAGGGGTGGTGCCCAATAGAACAGGCCCTGTAAGAAATGTGTCACTTTCACCCCTGGGAGCAGCTCAGCCATGCAAAGGGGCTGCCTGGGGCAGGACATTAGCCCTGGAGGGCAGGGGTGGGTGTGGCAGTGACATCACAAGGGCCTTTTGCAGCCCCTCAGCTTATTGGCTATTGGAGGCTGGAAGGTGCTGACCTCACAGAGAGTCCATGACAATGGCCAGGTGGGACAGGCTGCAGGGCAGAGGAAACCTCAGAGACCCCCCCCCCCCATGGCTTTTCTCAGGGATTCTCCTTGAGAGTTGCCCTTGTGGCCTTTTTGGAGCCTTCTCCTTTCTCACAACTAACTGACCTAGAAGGCCGACGTCTCTGTGGAGAAGGGAAGAGCCTCCAAGAAGGGCTTTGTAAATGTAGCAGGGGAATTAGCTCAAGTGGTAGAGCGCTCGCTTCGCATGTGAGAGGTAGTGGGATAGATACCCACATTCTCCAATGAGGGGAGAAATTTCCAATTTTTCTTTTTACCAGCAGAGCAAGCCAGGGGGCTAAGTGGCTCCAGTAGCCACCCCCCTCTTTCTACTTGATCTCCCCAAAATCCAGCCATGTTGGGGCAGAAAGCTGCTGGATACCAGCTCTCCTGGGCCAGACAGTGGCAGGAGCACTGGAGACAGGTTGCAGGTGGGGCAGAATTAGCTCCACTGGAAATGTGCTGCCTTTGCCCATGAGAGGTAGCAGGATTCACTCCCATCTTCTCCCACCTGCTCGCTGGTGCTGAGGGGCCGGCCCCTTTCCTGCTGCCCCAACTCTTATTCCAACAATGCCCCTTACACCATGGTACCTACAGCTGACACCCAAGGGTGGTACCTGGGGCTCTCAGCTCTCAGGCTGGCCTCTGCTCTCTTGGCTTTTGTCCAGCCCCTCCATCGCTCAGGACTCTCTGTCCTGCCCCAGCTCAGCTGCTTTCAGGGCAAATCCCTTGTTAGGACCAATCACAATCTGGGGTCAGTGAGGGTCCCTCCCACCTGAGATGTGTGTTACGCAAAAGCCACGTGTTCCTTACCTTGTTCCCAACACTGACTGCAGATAGCTGTTCCCATGGGCTGTGTAGCTCAGTGGTAGAGTGTTTGATTGTGCCTCAAGTGGTCCTTGGTTCAAAGCCAAGTACCCCTTCTGAGAAAATTCCTTCTAGTGACAATAATTTCCTCTCCAGTTCCATCACACTCTGGCTTTACATTGCTTGACATTAATAAGACTCCTTAATGCAGAGCTACTCAACTTTGGAAGCGCTGGGGGCCACAATGAATGGCATTTAACCAGGATGGACAGGGCAGGTGTCCCTAGTTGGTGTATTCCAGAAGCTGGTAATGGGTGATGGGAGGGATCATGTAATAATTGTCTGTGCTGAGGATTCCCTTGGGAGAATGAACTTGGCTGCTGTCCTGAGACAGGATCCTGGACAACTGGCATGGCCCAGTCTGGATGCTTTGATGTTCTGTTTGGCTGTTCTTGTCCCCTCTGGGCAAGGGAGAATGGACCCTCCCCCCATCCTGAAGTGGACAGAAAATGGCCTGTGAAAGGCTAGTGTACGTGAGCAAAGGGGTTTGTTTCATGTGTCCCTAGTGGTCTAATGGTTAGGATCCAGCACTTTCACTGCTGTGGCCTGGGTTCAATTCCCAGTCAGGGAAACCAGCCTGATGTTTCACATAGACACTGCCTAGTCATTTTTCTCACCTCACTGCCACATGTTACAGCAGCTGTGACCCAAGAGGTTACTTCAGGCTCCTCTCCCTCACTGCTAAGACAACACTTGCCATTTTCAGAAGGGGCAGAGCTGGTGACTCAAACTGCCCCTCCCCTCTCCTGCATGGGCAGCACTACAGGAAGCTCCGTGGCGCACTCAGCACTAGCCCAGTGGGGCTGGGTGGGGAAAGCACTGGGGGCTGGCGGAGGATGGAGTCGTGGTTCGCAAGGCAGCCGGCCAAGCAGTTAGGCTGGGTTTGTGGATGTTCTTTACTGCTCCCCTGTCTCTGTTCTCTGACTCGCCCCTTTCCTGTCACCTGGTCCTGCCCAGCTCCGACTCCTGCCTGGCTGCCTCCTGCATGGGCTGAGCTCAGGGGCCGAGCTGGTGACCTGCTCCACCGACACCTCCCATCAGTCTGCTCTGTCACTCAGGGCATGCCAGGGAGCTGAGCGATTGTGCTCTTGAGTGGCATTCTCAGCCAGCCAATCAGCTTTGTGAGGAGGATCATGGAGGCGGAGCAAAGAGCTCTCTTGTTAGGCCAGCAAGGAAGCAGCCAATGCCCCAACCCCAGGGAGCCAGCTAGAGACCATGTGGAGGGACCTATCTGCTGTGTAGCAGGCACTTTCCCAGTGGGGGCAACTCTGCCCCCTGGGGCCTGTCTCCATCACTTCTGTCACTGCCAGTCTGAGTCCCAGCCGCTTTCTGCCCCAGTGTGGCTGGCTTTTGGGGAGACAAAGTAGGAAGAGGGAGGGGGCTACTGGAGACACTAAGCCCCCTGACTGGCTCTATCTGTGAGAAGAAAAATGGGAATTGCTCCCATTAGTGGAGAATGTGGGTATCGATCCCACTGCCTCTCACATGCAAAACAAGCACTCTACCACTTGAGCTAATTAGCCTGCTGCATCAGCAGAAGCCCTCTTGGAGGCTCTTACCTTCTCCAAGGGGCTGTCTGTCTTCTAGTTCAGCTAGTGGAGGGAAAGGAGAAAACTCCAAGGAGGCTCCTCCTCACACTCGTGCTTGGGACCCTCATTCTCTCTCTGGCCTCAGGAGCAGATCTCCAGAAGGAGACTCCCTGCAGCAAAGCCATGGGGGGCTCTGAGACTCCTGCAGCAAAGTCTCTGAGGTTTCCACTGCCCTGCAGCCTGTCCCACCTGGCCATTGTCATGGACTCTCTGTGAGGTCATCACCTCCCAACCTCCTTTAGCCAATAAGCTGAGGGGCTGCAAAAGGCCCTTGTGATGTCACTGCCACACCCACCCCTGCCCTCCAGGGCTAATGTCCTGCCCCAGGCAGCCCCTTTGCATGGCTGAGCTGCTCCCAGGGGTGAAAGTGACACATTTCTTACAGGGACCGTTCTATTGGGCACCACCCTTTGGAATGGGGGGGGGGGGGTTCAAGGCAGGAAGTTGGGAGAGGGGTTGTGCTAGGACAGTACCTGTAAGAAATTAAAGTGAGGAGTGGAGTGTGGGAGGCTCAAGGTAGGTACTTGGGGAGTGTGTCAGTGGGGGGTGGGGCTCAGGGCAGGGGTGAGGACGTGGGAGGATATGGGAGTCAGGGCACAGGAATAGGGATGTGGGGGTGCTTGGGGCTGGGACTGTGTGTGAGTGTTGAGGGGATCAATGGGACTAGATTCCCAGCTCCCTCTGCTCTGGGCTCCCTGAGGCCCTTTAGCACACAAGGGTTTTCTCTGCAGCACGCTGAGGGGAGGAACCTCTGAGCCAGTGATGCCGCTTTGCCCAGGTTGGCAGGAACAGAAAGCAGGCCAGGTGCCCAGTAACCCCAGACAGATGTGCACATCTGCCTGCGAGCAGCAGCTGTTGTGGGGTTCTAGAAATCTCCCCCTAGATCTAATTCCCCACGTTCCAGGCACCAGTCAAAGCCAGGGCTCCGGGGTCTCAAGCAGAGCACTGCTGGGGGTGGATACGTGTGTATTTGAGGCAGGTTCCTCACTCCCACGTCCCAGACATGTACTGTGGCACAAAGACCAATGGTCCCTGCACAAAGTGTGTCACAGGGATAAGTGTTAGCCCCGGGAACAAGCACAGCCATGCAGAAGAGACACCCCTGGTCTGGAGCCAACAAACCCAGGAGCCGCCCAGCTCAGGATCCCCAAGGGCAGTGACACAGACTCAGACTCCCTGGCACAGGACAATCCCAGGCCTCCGTTCTGCCGGCCAGCGGTTTCCCCTCTTCCGTTTCTTGTCAGCTCCCTGCAAAGCACCTCACTACGGTAGATGAGGGTGAATGGAGATAAACCCAGCTGTGCTGTAGAGTGGCTGTTAGATGGGGAAAGAGAAAGAGAGGGGCCCCCTTGGCCTCCCTGAGAAACTCACACATGTAAGAAAACTGCCATTGGCGGTATTTGCATGGGTGTCAGGATGGCTGAGTGGTCTAAGGTGCCAGACTCAAGGATGCGTTTTCCCTTAGTTGGGTGTTCTGGTCTCCTGACACATCATCTGGTTTATATCTAGAGAGGTGACCTCATCTCCCCTGACATTGCAGGAGCCCTTGCTCAGCATTTCTCTTAGGCTGCATCTACACAGCAGTGTTATTTGGGAATAACAATGGGAGCGTCTACACAGCAATTCCATTATTCTGACTTCTGTAACGCTCCATCCAGACCAGTGGTCTGAGGAGCCAGGAGGTTTCCTGGCTGCAGAAAGCCAAACCCACAGGCAAAGACAGAAAAGTCCCAGAGCCACTTCCTGCTCAGTGTGTCTGTGTCGCCCCCACACCTTATGTTTGCCATTGTCCAGACACAGGGGCCCAGATTCATCAATGCTCACAGGAAGGGCCTAGTTTGATGCTTCACCCCACAGCTCAGCAACAAACCCCCAAATTCCCCCTGTGCACTAGGAGCCAGGTTTCCTGTTTGAATTCTGTGGGGCAGGCAACATCAGGCCTGGGCACTGGGATTAGTTACCAGAGGCCCTTGTTGCCCTAGGAAGGGGTGTGGCCAAAACACAGACCTCACTGTGAGCAGGATTTGAACCTGCACAGGGAAACCCTATTGGATTTCACAGCCAATGCCTTAACCACTTGGCCATCACAGCTGCAGGCAATGGTAAGCCAGGGAAACTGGTAAATAATCCCAGTGCGCAGGCCTGACGTCTCCTGCCATAGAATTCACACAGCAAACCATTGCAACAGCTGTGAAGAGGAGTCCTGGCTGTTCTGGTCTTAGGCTGCCTTGGAGGTGAGTTCTGCTTCAAGGTCTTCTCTCCTCCTTCTTGGTCTTCTCCCTTCCTTTCCCTTTTCCTTCTTCTTCTCTTCTCCCCTTTTCCTTCTTCTTGCTGGTCTCCTTGTTGGACCCCAGTTTACATAGAGAAACTCAATACTGCTTAGTTCTTCCTTAACCAATTATTTTAGTGTAATTTCACTCACCAATCAGAACATACTGTAACAGAATTACCTAACCAATCAAATCCCACTGCCTTAGTTGATTTACACCTAGCAAAATCAATTATACAGCGGACAGAAACAGATCCAAACCAGACTATTACAGACAAACAACAGGTAAGTGAGGACAAGAATCATAGAATGCCAATTGCACAACCACAGCTATTGGTAAGCAGTCTTATACCAGACAAAAGGCTACTGATTAAGTTTTCTCTACCCACCTACAGATCTGCTTCTTGCCTGATGACAGTGGGTGCCACTAGGATAAGATTCCTTCTCTCAGCCTAGTGTGACACTATTTCAATGTCATTTAGATGGAATGTGATCATGTGACTCCAGGCTTTGCAGCTGCTCTTCAGTTTGGCTGCAGAAGAAGGCTTTAGTTTAGACCTACTGAATAGCTATAGGCCTTTCCATAGGGTTATAGAAAAACCACATTGTTACATAGGATCTTTCCAGATCAAAGACAGCAGGATCCACAAGCACAGACCAAGGAAGGTAAACAAAACTGTGAAGGGACTCAAACCTTCAATCTTCTGATCCCAAGTCAGATGCCATATCCATTAGGCCACACAATCTTGCCTTACATAGAACTGGACTTCTTGAAATGTGTAGGTAGGTAAAAGGCTCCCTAGTCCATCGGGTTTTATTATTTTCCTTGTTTGGGGGTTTAGAAATCACGTCTGAGCTGGTGAATTATTTGTGTAACTAAGTATTGCAGCCCAGGGATTTTTCCTGAGTCTATGTCACTTCATGGCTCTCTACCACCTAGGCTATCTCCATACTGCATCTCTCTTCCCCAAAAGCTCATGCAAATGTAGCACAGATTAGCATATTGCCATGCTCATTTGTATAATTAATTGGGGTCTGTTTTTGCACAAGAGGCTTTTGCACAAAAAGGAGCTGTGTAAATTGGGGATCTCCCTGCCTCCTGCTCCCCCTGGCTCCAGCCTAGCCCTGGGCCTCTTTCCTGCCAGCCCCATGGGGCCAGGGGAAATGCAGGGGGCCATTTCAGAGTCTGGTTGGGGACGGCGACCTGTCCATGTTGTGATGGGGGAGGGGAGAGTGTCACACGGCTTCTACTAGAGCAGTGGGGATGGGGCAGCAGGAGGGAGCCGGGAGAGCAGAGGCAGCCTGAGAGCTGAGAGCCCCAGGTACCCACCAAAAACATCAGCTGTTTGTCCGATGCTGCAAGGGGCAGCGCTCAGGGCTCTGAACTTTGCAACCTGAGTTCAACTGTCAGTGGGATTTTCCTAGGCTCGTTGTTGCAAACCCCTCCTGCTTTAGGTTTCTTGTTCTCAGGCTGGTGAGAAGAGATTTTGTGCCTTCTGCTGGGTGTCTAATGTCCACTGGGGCTCGGTCTCTCATCTGGCTGGCTCAGATGAGCTGGAGCCATGAAACCCACCAGCCTGGCTAGAGATGCAGGGGGCTGAGTTTGTGTTTCTCACTGCTTCCCCTGATGCCCTCAGGTCCGGTCCCAGCAGCTGCCGGGCTCTGCCTATTGCCCTCTGGCCTCTACTAACCCATCCATTCGGTGTGGAGCTATTGCCTTGGGCGTAGGAACAGTCTGGGAGAGGGAGCAGCACAAGTGAGAGGCAGGACCCAGATGCACTCGACCGGTTTGGTTCTTTTGGGTCTGCCCCTTCTGCACCCCTAGAGACATTGAAACAAAAAAAGACCCATGAGAAGAACCCAGCTATTTTTCTTTTGCTGTGGCATGAATGGATCTAGCTCAGGGGTCCTTCTGCATGGGAAGCTCCCCTGTGCCCCTGGGTTCTTCTGTGATGCCACTCACTTGGGAGAGCACAGGCCCTGACACTTGTAGACGGCCCAACACGGACAAACCAGCAGCACTCAGGCACCATTCGATAGCTCAGCTGGGAGAGTGGTGCACTGTCGTGCTTGCTTCGTAAGTAATCCTTAGGCAGCACTGAAATTGACAAAAAGTTTGTGGGTGTGAGCTGCTAATCACATTTCTTGGGCTGCACAGGCCTTGAGACCCCTCCGAGGCTGGAAGGAAATGGGGAATGGCTGCACTTTGGAATTCAAAGGTGTTGTCTGGGACCATAAATTCCAGTGAGGATGGAGGGAAGGGCTGGTTCTCGCGGTTGGGGCTGGGAGTTGTTCTGAAAGGCTTCAGGTGCCATTAGATCGTTTTATCCCTCCCTGTCTCCTACCAGTGCTGAGCAACACTCAGGCTATGTCTGCCCTACACTGCTCTTCTGGAAAAAGCTACGCAAATTTCAAAACCCAATGTGTGCAGCTTTTTCTTCTGCTTTTTTTTGGGGGGGGGGAAGAGTCACACAAGGGAGGTAGCAGGCAGAGCCAGCCCAATGCACCAGCTTCCCAGGGCAGGGGAGGCCAAGGCACAAGCAGCTGCCTGGCCTAATTTATCTGGCTTCCCCAGGTTGGCACCATCAGCTGACATTACCCCCCGTCGTATGACCGTTGGGCTCATCAACAGGCTGGTCATCAGCAGCTACCTGGGCACCGCAATAAGAGAAGACCCTGTGTTCCTGCCTGGCTTTGAACCAGGGACCTTTTGCATGTTAGGCAAACGTAATAACCACTACACCACAGAAACACACTTCAAGGGATGGAACTTGTCTGATTGTTCTGTTCCTGGCTCTTTCTAACACCCTGCTCTGCAGGGGAGGGGGATGCTCCTTGTGAACACTCCTCCTCTTGTTCTCAGGAAAGCACCTCATTTCCTCACCAGCCCCTTGAGATTTGTAGCTCAAAGCTGAAGCTGCTGTGGAAGGAGGTGAAGCTACAGAAGCAGACAGGGGACAATCAGGGGGCGGAGGGTTATTTTTTCTCCCCCCTGGTCTGATGTGGCTAGAACTGAGGAGAAGAAAATCCTCTTCCCTTCTCCTCAGAAGATGGAAATTGCAGTTGGTTCTCCTAAAGCTGGACCCCAGGACTAGACTTTTTCTTTCTAAAACCCTGGCGAAAACTGAGAGCCAATTGCTCACAGGCTGAGAATGTGAGTTAAGGAAGGACACAGCCCAGCATAGGACTTGAACCCATGACCCTGAGATTAAGACTCTCGTGCTCTAGCAACTGAGCTAGCCAGGCTGCATGTGAAAAGTTTCCTAATATCCCACCTCAAGGTAACAGGAGCCAAGTGTTCTCCACTGCCTGACTCAAGGCTCTTTCTTGCCCCTAATGAGGGGTTCTGGTCTGTGGAGAGGTTTGAACTCGAACCCCACTCCCGACACACCCACTTCTTTCCCCACAAGGAACGGCCCCATCTCTATCTCTCTTGGGACTGGAGAAGGTCTCTGGCCTGGTCTATGCAAAATGCTCAGCCTGTTTCATTTTCTGCAGGAACGAGTGGGATCCATGAGCCCTGTTCCCCAGTGAGAGGTATGTGTCCTCTTCCCCCCTTTCCACAGACACAGCAGGCCAGGGGGCTATGAGCCTCCAGAGGCCCCTTCCTACCTGGCCTTGCACAAAGCTGGGGTGAAAAGCTGCTAGACCCCAGCCGTCCTGGGCCAGGCCATGGCAGAGGTAGCAGGATTCACTCCCGTCTTCTCCTGCCTGCGCCCTGGTACTGAGAGGCCGGCCCCTTTCCTGCTGCCCCAACTCTTATTCCCACAATGCACTTTGTGCAGGGGCCATTGGTCTTTCTGCCAAGTTGCGTGGCTGGGAGCCAGGACTTAGGACCCTTCCTAAAATATACAAATCCCCCGCCCGCCTCAGGGGCCAGGTGAGTGACTTGCCTTGCATATGTGACAGCATCAGACCCCTGCCACCCGTCTGCTCAGTGTGCAGACCAAGCCCAAGGGTAGCACCTGAGTTGTGTGTTACACAAAAGCCTCTTGTTCCCTGCCCAGTTCCCAACATTGGCTGCTGATGCTAACTTCCATGGGGGTGTAGCTCAGTGATAGAGTCTTTGACTGCAGATCAACTGGTCCTTGTCTCAACTCCAAGTGCCCCCTTGGAAAAAATTCCTTCTAGTGTAAACATTTTCCTTTCCAGTTCCATCACACTCTGGCTATACATTGCTTGAGGTTCTTGACATTAATAAGAATCCTTAATGCAGAGCTACTCAACTTTGGGAGCCCTGGCAGCCATAATCAAAGGCATTTAACGAGGATGGACAGGGCAGGTGTCCCTAGCTGGTGTATTCCAGAAGCTGGGAATGGGTGACGGGAGGGATCACTTAATAACTGTCTGTCCTGAGGATTCCCTCGGGACAATGAAATTGGCTGCTGTTGTGAGACAGGATCCTGGGCTAGTTAGACAACTGGCATGGCCCAGTCTGGCTGCTTTGATGTTCTGTTTGGTTTCTGTTCTTGTCCCCTCATCCTGTGAAAGGCTAGTGCAGGTGAGCAAAGAAGCATGTGTCCTGTGTCCCTGGTGGTCTAGTGGCTAGGATACAAAACTCTTGCTGGTCTGATTCACACTCAGGGAAACCAGCCTGATGTTTCACATGGCCACTGCCTAGTCATTTTTCTCACCTCATTGTCTCGTGTTACAGCAGCTGTGACCCAAGAGGTTACTTCAGGCTCCTTCCCACCTCTCCCTTGCTGCTAAGGCAACACTTGCCATTTTCACATGGGGCAGAGCTGGTGACTCAAACTGCCCCTTCTCTCTCCTGCAAGGGCAGTGCTATAGGAAGAGGGGCTGACAGCTGACACCACTCCGTGCTTCCCTTCTGCTGTTTCATCTCTCAAGGCTTGTTTCTCCTTCCTTGTCCATAGCAGGCAGCTACACAAAGGCAAGTCACCAAACCAGACACCTCTGTGGCCAGCATGGGGCTCGAATCCACAGCCTTGGCATTATTAGTATCAAGCACTAAACAGCTGAGCCAGCAGGCCCACAAGTGGCCCTTTGGGAAAGACACCACAGGCAGCTGCAGGGACGTTTCTGCAGCTGCCAATGGCTCTTCTCTGATGGGTCCACTTGCGACTCACTGTGACGTGGGCTGGCTAGTCCAGTTGGTTTGAGGCTTGGTCAAGCTCATCTTGCCCTACAGGGCCACTGGCAACAGCTGCTCTCTTGTGTGCTGCTGTGCTGTGGGGAAAAGCTTCCCTGACAGCTGCTGAATTAGCTCCGTGGGGAGAGTGTTAAACTGAAGGTTTAAAGGTGCCTGGTTTAATTCTAGGCTTTAGCAGAAACCTTTGTCCCTGTGGCTGAGTTGTTGGTTGAGTCCTCTGTGGAGAACCTGTCTGTCCCCCTAGAAGAGCCTTGTCTGCCCTGCTGCTCTGCCTTCCCTCAGGCAGAAGAGAGGAAAAGAACTCTCCTTAGAGGTGGAGTCAAACCAGCCACCTAGGGGCAGCCGCTCCAGTCCTCTGCTCTATAAGCTGAGCTATGGAGGGGCCTTTTGGGGCTGCTGCTTGGTCCTGGTGTCTCTGTCCACAAGGGGCAGGAACAGAATCCTGGAATCACCTTCTGCCCAGACTCACCCTCTTGGAAACAGCTGGTTGCAGAGGTGAGGACAGAGGGTCTGTGCCCATCTGCCAGTAGCTCCTGGGGTGGGGGACAGGGCTTTGTGTGTTGGTATCACACGTGACATCACAATGCCCCGATGCACATGGCTTGACACCCCCTCCTGGAGCAGCAGCAGGCTGGGAGGGCGGCGCGCTGGGATGGAACAGGCTGTCAAGCCTCTTTGGCTCCTGCCATCTGCTGCTACATGGCACCACATTTTGGAAAACCCTGTTCTCTGGACACGTCCCTTCTGCCTCGTAGAAAGAGTGTCCTCTTCAGTCTGGACGTGGCACTGAAAGAAGTAGAAGGGGATTGACAGGGGATGGGGAGCGTGGTGAGAGTGTCTCAGGGGTTTGTTGCTTTGGTTAGAGGTGTGGCCAAAACACAAGCCTCGCTGTGAGCAGGATTTGAACCTTAGCTGGGAAAACCTAGTGGATTTTAAGTCCAACACCTTAATCACTTGGCCAACACAGCTGTGAGCTCAGCAATCCCTGGGCAACAGCAAACAAAAGGTCTGAGGGCCACATAGTCGTTCCCTTTGGTGGGGCCCTGCTAGTCTGTAGCTGTGACAGGTGAAAAACCAACAAATGGTCCTAGAATGAGAGAATCCTGCCTTGTGTCCATGTTTGCTGTCCCAGAGAACGGACCCATGGCTAAGCTGGCCCAGGCACCTGCCAGGTACGGGGGAGGTGAGGGAGGCAGCCCCCAGTGGTGCCTGGCCAATGTGTCTGCTTCTCCCACCATCCCTCCTTATGTAGCTGGAGTCGGCTTCCTGCAGTTGAGCTTGGCCATGTCCCCGCAGCAGGAAACCAAAGGCAGCAAGAGCAGATTTCTGGCCCCTAGTCAGGTGCTCTCTGGTCTTAGTTGGACTCACTAAATTGAACTCCAGAAGGTTGACCGCAGCCCGTCCTCCCCAGCTGGGTGTGGTTCTTTTTCTTCTGCACAGCCCAGCCCTTAGAGACCAAGGACGTGCCAATGGGCATCTACATCACACCCTTGTTGAATTGCTGGAAACGCAAACCAGACACACAGCGGGTTTGAGCTGGTTCCAGCTGAGGAACAGGTTTACCTGGTTTATGTGTATTGGTGCCAGAAAACATTAATGGTTTGTATTCATTTAAAGAGTCCACATACAACAGAAATCCAGGAGGCAATAGAACTGGAGAGGTAAATGTTTATTGAAGGAAGATTTCCTAAAGGGGCACTTGGATTTGAACCAAGGACCACTTGATCTGCAGTCAAATACTCTGCCACTGAGCTCCACCCCCACACAAAACAAATACCTGCAGCCCATGTTGGGCCCTGGGCAGAGAACACGAGGCTTTTGCGTAACACACATCTCAGGTGGGATAGACCCTCACTGACCCCAGACTGTGATGGATGCTAACAAGGAATTTGTCCTGAAAGCAGCAGAGCTGGGACAGGACACAGGTTCTGTCTACACAGAAAAGTTATTTTGGAATAATGGCCATTTAGAATAACAATGCCAAAGTCTGTGCAGCAATTCCGTTAATGTGAAATAATCTGAAGTAATAGATGGTTTATTCCAACTTCTGTAAACCTCACTCTACGAGGAATAACGCCTATTCCCAATTAGCTATTTCAGAATAATGCATGTGGAGATGCTCCACTTCCGCTATTTCAAAATGGCCCCTACCTAGGCCCATTCTAAGTTATTTCTACCAGGGATCTAAATCGAGATAACTCGTCTACATTAGCAGAGCCTGACTCGGACTCATTCTGAAATTTCCCTGCAGTGTAGACGTGCTATTTTGAAATCACTGTTCAAGAATAGCTTATTCCAAAATAAATGTGCCGTGGAGATGTAGCCAGAGAGTCCTGGGAGATGAAACTGTTGGGCTTTGTCTACACTCGCGGCTTCTTGCGTGAGTAATATGCAAATTAGGCTAAGCATGGAATCTTGCTGACCCTCATTTGCATACCTAATGAGCCACCATTTTTTTCAGAAGAGGCTCTTGCGCAAGGAGGAGCGTCTATACTGCCCCTTCTTGCGCAAGAAAAACCCTCTTACGCAATGCCGTTCTTCCTGAAAAGTAATAGATGTAACTCCTTCTTGCCCAAAAGCCTCTTCTGAAAAAAATGGCGTCTCATTAGGTATGCAAATGAGGCTTGGAGATATTACACACTTAGCCTCATTTGCATATTACTCACACAAGAAGCCGCGAGTGTAGACATACCATTGGTGGGAAGCCAGGGGAGCAGAGGCCAGCCTGAGACCTGAACTTGTATATGTAGGTCCCATGGTGTAAGGGGCAGCACTCAGGACTTTGAATCCTGCAATCTGAGTTCAAGTCTCAGTGGGACCTGTTGGGCTGGTTGCTGTGAGCTCCTTGTACTCTGTGGGTTTTACATTTTTTGTGCTGAGGTTCCCCAGAGGCAGTTTTACTCCTGTGCTGGGTGTCTGAGGCAAAATGGAGCTTGGTCCCCAGACTGATCAGACTTCTGCTCAGGTGCCTGATGCTCTCCCAGCTGTTGGTCAGGTCACCTGCTCAGACCATGCTGGAGGCAGCCAGACAGTGTGAGCTGAACAGAGGGTTTGTGTGTGGGGGGGGGGGTTGTATATTTGGGGAAGGGTCCTGGCTCCAGGGCAGATGGGCAGCAGGAAAGGGGCCAGCCCCTCAGTAGGGCAGACATAGCCTGAGTGTTGCTCAGCACTGGTATGAGACAGGGAGGGATAAAACGATCTAATGGCACCTGAAGCCTTTCAGAACAACTCCCAGCCCCAACCGCGAGAACCAGCCCTTCCCTCCATCCTCACTGGGGTCTGCTGGGAACTGTCTGGACTCAAGCCCACCCCAGTTTAACCCTAAGGATTGCCTGTTCTGTAAAAGCTGCGCCCTGGAAATGAGAAAGCAGCTAAAGTGACACTCGTGGGACTTGAACCCACAAACTTTGAATGTCTAGCTGGGCTCACATGAATCACTGCAGCTTAAAAGAGTGATAGAAAAATAGCCATGTTAGTCTAGGGTAGCTGAAACAAAATACAGAAAAAAACCAGTTTCTTGCCATTTTAACTCAGAAAGGACATTATCTCAATGACTGAATTACCTGCATCCTGCTTCAAAAGCCTTTTAAAACTGCACTTTCAAGGGAATCCTCTGAACTGTTATTCATGCTAAAATCCGACACTTTACGGCGGGGTCCTAACAAAGACTCTAGTTATCTTACCCATTACAAAGATAGCTTCCCCAATTATCACCTCTAATATCATTAGCTCACAGACATTTACCTTCCCCTCCGCATCCCTGTTGTGTCCTGAAATTTGACTTGTCCTTTTCATATGTGTTCAGTTTTTTTAATTGTATCCTTTGATATATATGGTGGTGACAATTTTCTTCCACTATTTGATCTGAGGAAGTGGGTCTGGCGCACGAAAGCTCATCATCTAATAAACCATCTTGTTAGTCTTTAAAGTGCTACATAGTCCTGTATTTTGTTGCAGCTTAAAAGTCCAACATGCTTTCCATTGCACCACAGAGCCTGATATCTCCACTCTCTGCTTTGCAGCTTGGCAATTGCTGGTGGCAAAGAAAGGGGAGCCAGGTCTGTCTCTTTTGGGAGAGCAGGTAGGAAGAGGGAGGGGGCCACTGAGCCCCGGACAGTGAAAATAAGGGATAAGAGGTGAGCTGCAGTTGGAGAACATGGGCATCAATCCCACTACCTCTCGCATGCTAAGCAAGCGCTCTACCACTTGAGCTAATTCCCCTACTGCATTTACAGAGGTCTTCTTGGAGGCTCTTCCCTTCTGCACAGGGACGTCTGTCATCTAGGTCAGTTAGTCGTGGGAAAGGAGAAGGCTCCGAAAAGGCCTCAAGGGCAACTCTCAAGGAGACTCCCTGCAGCAAAGCCATGGGGGGGGGGGGGGCCTCTGAGATTGCCCCTGCCCTGCAGCCTGTCCCACCTGGCCATTGTCATGGACTCTCTGTGAGGTCATCACCTCCCAACCTCCGTTAGCCAATCAGCTGAGGGGCTGCAAAAGGCCCTTGTGATGTCACTGCCACACCCACCCCTGCCCTCCAGGGCTAATGTCCTGCCCCAGGCAGCCCCTTTGCATGGCTGAGCTGTTCCCAGGGGTGAAAGTGACACATTTCTTACAGGGAGTCCTGGGAGATGAAGCAGCTGGAGGGAGCCAGGAGAGCAGAGGCCAGCCTGAGAGCTGAGAGTCAGAGGTGCCCACTGCACTTTCACACCACAGGTCCTATGGTGTAAGGGGCAGCACTCAGGACTCTGAATCCTGCAAACTGCAATTTCCATCTCCTGAGGAGAAGGGAAGAGGATTTTCTTCTCCTCAGTTCTAGCCACATCAGCCCAGGGGGGAGAAAAAATAACCCTCCGCCCGCTGATTGTCCCCTGCACCTTCTGGCGCAAGAGCCTCTTCCACAACAATGGTGGCTCATTAGATATGCAAATGAGGCTCACCCTCTCCATTGGCCACTTGCCACTGCTCCTACCAGCCGCCCGCCAGCCACTCCCGCCAGCCACCCCATCCATGCTGCTGTGGGTGCCAGTGTCTCACCACACTGTGAAATCAGACCAGAGACGGACACTGTCAGTAAATACTCATATCGGAAACGCTCCTCTGGATACTGGGCCCACCAGAGCCCTGCGCCGCTGCCATCTGCCTGCTCCGTGGACATCTTCCCATTGCAGAGCGCGCGCCGAGCCAGACTGTGACTAGACAGCCCGTCTCTGGGCACCCAGGGGCTACGTCTACACTGCAGGCTTCTTGCTCAAGAATGGCCGTTCTTGTGCATAAACTTGAGGAGCATCTACACTGCACGCGTGTTCTTGAGCAACTAAATTTACAGCAAAACGTAGGAAAAGAGGGCTTCTTGGGCAAGAGTTATTCCTCTCCCCATGAGGAGTAAACCCTCTTGTGCAAGAGCTCTTGCACAAGAAGGTAGTATGAATGGGCAACAGGGTTTTTTTGTGTAAGAAATCCCTATGGCTAAAATGGCCATCAGAGCTTTCTTGCACAAGACAGCGTGCACACTGCCACGGACATTCTTGGGCAAAAGCACATGGCAGTGTGGACATGCTCTTGCACAAGACATTTTGCGCAAGAACTCTTGCACAAAACAGTTCTTGTGTAAGAAGCCTGCAGGGTAGATGTAGCCAGGGGGTGTTTGGGTTTGTTACGAGCACTGAGCTTTGTACAACAGCCCAGGGAACATTGTGAAAAGCCAAAACCTTCCAGCCCTGGGTGTCCCTGGCCAGCCAACGAGTGGCACAAAGGTTCCTGGCAGTGCTGGTTTTGGGTAATTAGTAACAAATCATAACAGTTCAGATGAGGTGGCCGAGTGGTTAAGGCGATGGACTGCTAATCCATTGTGCTCTGCATGCATGGGTTCGAATCCCATTCTCATCGCATCTTTGCAGCCCTTCCTCTTGCTTCTCCCAGCTCTCTCTTCAGTTCAGTGCCAGCCCCTCCTGTAACCCTGCCTGCCCCAGCCCCTCCCACTGCAGCCTGGGGAAAGGGGAAATCTCCACAGAGACACTCCCAGCTGGGACCCTCAATCCCTTCTGCCCTCAAGGGGAAACCTCACAAAGGAGATTCCAGGCAGCCAGGCCATGGGGGTCTCTGAGATGCCCCAGCCCTGCAGCCTGTCCCACCTGGCTGTTGTCATGGCCCCTTTGTGAGGTCACTGTCTCTCATCCAATGAGCTGAGGTGCTGCAAAAGTTCCTTGTGATGTCACTGCTGCCTGGCAGGCTCATGTCCTGCCCCTGGCCAGCCCCTTGGCATGTTCTGGGGCTCACACAGGGAACATCAGAGGCTGCTCAGGGGGGCCACATGCCCCCAAGGTCACCTTTTAAATGTCAGGACAAGCCAGGATCTATCCCGTCCCTTCCCCAAGACCCCACCCCTTTGCTGAGCCCCTGCCCTCCCCAAACCTTTCCATGGACTCTTGGTTACTAATGGACACTCGCCACTAATGACATAATCACACCCCAGCCATTTTGCTAGGGCTGCAGCTGGGGAGAACAGTTTAATTTAAATAATTAAATTGATTAAGCGTTTGAACTGTCTCATGTTAGTTGATCAAACTTCATTTTAAAGAAAGGAAAACATTACTGCCAGCACACAAGGTTTCAATGTTGCTTTATTTATGGCAGGGGTGGGGAACCTTTTCTGGGTCGGGAGCCACTGACCCACAGAAAAATCAGGGACCACAAAAGTGAGACACAAAGAAACTCCTCCAAAGGCCCCCAGCCCTCTGTGATGTGGCCCCCAACTAAGACACCTCACTCCTCTGGCGTTCCAGCCCCATGGCGTGAGGGGAAGGGACAGGGAGGACTGTGGTTCATATTTACTTTCCTGGGGCTGCAGAACTAGTGGATTTTGTGAACCTGCTTAATCTATTGGCTTTCTAATCGAAAACCTGAACCACTCAGCCGCCTCAGCTCTGATCTTAGCAGTGTCAGAGGGCCGGGGAAACTGGTAAATAATCCCAGTGCCCAGGCCTGATGGCACCTGCCCCACAGAATTCACACAGCAAACCTGCCTCCCAGAGCACAGGGGGAGGTGGGGAGGCTCATTGCTGGGCCCTGGGGTGAAGCATCAAACTACCATCCTTCTGTGGAGCTGTGAGTGTTGCTGTCTCTGCTGTACAGACAGGGCCATAGAGCCAGGGAGAGATTCACTGAACAGGCCAAGGTCACTCAGTGAGTTAGAACCAAAATCTGCCCCCAGCTCCCTGCCCCACCCACCGAGGTGCTGACTCCCTCGCTGCCAGGGGCTGTTTTCATTGGCCTCTTTTCTCTGGAACGAGGTTTAAGCCACAGCTGAGACTCTGGATAGGGGGCTGGGTATGGGGGGGTCTGAGTGTGGGGGGGGGAGCGTGTGTTCCTCTGGTTCAGCTTCTCCCTTTCTTCTACCCCAGCAATTGCCCTGCTGCAAAGCAGAGAGAAACAAGGAGCGGCGCTGTGAGCTACAGTGCAATAGCAAGGTGGTTGGATTTCTAAGCTGTAGAAATCAGGGTGAGCCAGACTAGTCATTCAAAGCTTGTGGGTTCAAATCCCACCAGTGTCCCTTTAGCTGCTCTCTGATTTCCAGAGCAGCTTTCACAGAACAGGCTGGACCTGCCCCTGTTGCATGATGGGAGTGACAGGAAGCTTGTGGTCCCAAGACCTCTGTGTGAGACTCCCCTGGGGGGGGGAGGGGTCACAGTTGACAGGATAGAGCCTCTGGGGTACCACGCATTGGCTACCGAGACCTGCTCCATGGTCATCTCAGTGCTCTGGGTGCAAGAGATGTGCCTGAGACTCCTGGTGGGTGTGTGGGCCCTGCCCTGCCCTTCCTTCCTGGTGGGGGAGGGGACAAACACAGGGCCGGTTGACAGGGGCTCTGACACTCCAGCAGTAGGGGCGTCCAGCATCCAGCCCTTCAGCCAGATTCAAACCAGGCCGGTTGGAGCCTCTCTCGCTCGCCAAGGGGGGGATTCCGCACTTGCTGCCTTGGGAGCCAGGGTCACATTGCAGAGCTCCCCCAGCAGCTCTCCTGCACCCTCCACAATGTGGCTGCGTTTTATCCTCCCCCTTCAGTAACAACCGGCCATTCCCCGCAAGCCCCAGCCACTGTGGGACCCGCTCCCTTCCCCCGGACCAGTGAGTGCCAGTGCGGCTCCCTGCGGAGGCTGTGGCTGTGGGAGACAAGCCCCTGGCTTCCGAAGGGAGACAAGATGTCAAGGTGTCGATTTTCACCCATGACTGGGAGCCAGCTGCAGATACCTACCAAGAGCTTATTTTCAGAGAGGGTGCGATGAGCCCTTCCTGTGCATCTGGCTTCTGCAAAGGGCTCAATCAGGCACCTAAAAGTTGAAGAAGTGACATTTAGGGTGGACTTTTGTCGACAAAACTATACCTGCGTCTACACTACCACTGAGTTCTGTCGACATAACGTCGACAGAACTCAGCAGTTTTGTCGATGCTGGTAAACCTCATTTTACACGGCATAACACCTTTTGTCAACAGAGTTCTGTCGACAGAAGGTGTTATTGCATGTAGGGTTGCGGCTTCTTGTGTGAGTAATATGCAAATGAAGTTAAGCGTGCAATATCTCTGAGCCACGTTTGCATAGCTAATGAGCCGCCATATTTGCAGAAGAGGCTCTTGCACCAGAAGGAGCTGTCTACACTGCCCCTTCTTGTGCAATGCTGTTACACCCATTATTTTCAGGAAGAACGGCAGTGCGCACAAGGGTTTTTGATGCGCCAAAAGGGGCAGTGTAGACAGCTCCTTTTGAGGGAAGAGCCTCTTCTGCAAATATGGTGGCTCATTAGCTATGCAAATAAGGCTCGGCAATAGTCCATGCTTAGCCTCATTTACATATTACTCACATAAGAAGCCACAAGTGTAGACATAATCATGGAGTGCAAGGACCTCACACCAATCCAGCCTGCCCCAGCAAGTCCTACTGAGAATTCATCTCAGAATTTAGAGTCCTGAGCGCTGCCCCTCACACCATGGGACCTAGACAGGGAACCTGTGTTGGGTACCTGGGCACTCAGGTCTCAGATTGGCCTCTGCTCTCCTGGCTTCCATCCAGCTGCTTCATCTCTCTGGCTACTTCTACATGGCACATTTACTTCGGAATAGGCTATTCTGGAAGAGTTATTCCAAGATCGTGTCTTTCGAAATAGCACGTCTGCACTGCAGGGAAACCTCAGAATAGTCCGAGGAAGGCTCCTCTAATATAGAAGAGTTATCTCAAGTAAGAGCTGCAGGAGGAATAACTTGCAATAACCCTAGAGAGGGGTTATTTTAAAATAGCAGCAGTGAAGCATCTACAGACGCCTTATTTTGAAATAGCTAATTTAGAACAGGATTTATTCTTCGTAGAATGAGGTTTGCAGAAGTTGGAATAAGCCGTCTGTTACTTCAGAATTATTTTAAAATAACGGAATTGCTGTGTAGACTCTGGGGGCTTGTGCCTGTGACATGGCTCGCCGAGAGGCAGGAAGCGCTTGATCTTAAGCAAATGGCCAAGAAACAACGCTTTACGGCAAAAAACACGAGAACAGCTCTTGGGCCGGATCCCCAGGTCACTCTGCGTGCCCAATAGCCACTTCCCTGCCTCTCCCTTTGCTGCTCTTGAACTTAGCCCAAGAGTCGAGAAGCTGCACTTGCCCCCTCCCAGAAACCTCTGGGACTTCTCTCCCGCCCAGCTCTTCACGTCACGGAGAACGCAAGGCAGCCGCTCCCCCCATCGTCACTTCCGATCTTGTCCAAATGGCCAAGAAGTTATGCTTTACCCCAAACCATGCAGGCACCCTCTCACCTAGCGCGCAAAGCTGCAGGCATGGGTGGTACAGTGGTGAGCATAGCTCCTTTCCAAGCAGTTAACCTGCATTCAATTGCCAACCAGTGCACTCTGAGGAGGAAGCAGAAAAGCTCCTCAGGGAGGTTTCCCTTTAACCTCCCCAAAATGGGCCTGCGTGGGTGCTGCAGCTGCAGGCTGCCTTGCACTGCTTCCCATCCTTTCCTGGAGGCAAGAAGCCCTCGATCTTAGCCAAACTGCCCAGAAGCAAAGCTTTATGGCTGAAGACATGAGCACAGCTCTTCGTCCGGATCCCTGGGCCACGCAGAGCATCCGGCAGCGGCTTCTCTGACTCTCCCTTCGCCTCTAATCCTTCGGAACTGAGCTTCCAGCCCCACTTGTTCAATTCCACTTTGTGCTTCTTGACTTTTTCAATCTAAGGACTTTGAAGAAGCAGTGCAAATATCTGCTCCAGTGGTGCAATGGGTCAGCGCACAGTACTTATATGGCAGTACTTGTAGGAGACATGCTGAGGTTGTGAGTTCAAACCTCACCTGGAGCAGTGGTTTTTAGTCCCTGCTGGGCTGGCCCCTTCCAGTGAACGCTGGGGGAGCTGGGATTCCAGCTCAGAGGAGGGTCTTTGTTGCCCATTTTCTTCCCCCCGCTCCCATCAGCAGCCACTGTCCCTTTCAGCCACTGGAGAAGCTCATGAACAGAGACGGGCGACTTTGTCCCATTTCCTGGTTCTTTTCCTGGGCTGACCCAGTGACTGAAAGGGGCTGCTGCTGCCGACAGGGGTGGGGAAGATGGGCAACAAGACCCTGGCAGAAAGCAGGTCAAGGGTCCAACCCTCTCTGCGCCCCTTGGCCTCAGATCCTGCCCACCCAGCATTCACTGTGATGGGGCCATAATATATGAAGTGGGAATTTTCACTGATCCCATCATCTGGGGTGGAATCCCAGCTCCCCCAGCGTTCACTGCAAGGCATGGGGTCCCAAGGTGGGGAGCCTGAAGAAATTCCAGGGGGGGCATTAGGTGACTCAGCCCTTCCCCCCATCACGTTCTTTTTTTTTTTTTTTTTTTTGGCTGGGGGGGGCGTGAGGGTTATTTAAAAATCAAAAGGAGGGGGCATGATCCCAAAGACTCTGGGAACCAATGCAAGGGTGCAACACAGCAGGGACTAACAACCACTGCTCCAGGTGTGGTTTGAACTCACAGGACTCAATTTTCACTATATAAACTGGGGTCCAAGAAGGAGACCAGCAAGAAGAAGGAAAAGGGGAAACGAGAAGTGGAAGAAGAACTCCCCTCCAACCAGAACTCCTCTGCACGACTCTGAGTACAGAAACAAGCTACCCAAGCCCCCTGGCTCAGAGTAGAACATGCCTGTCCCATCTGAAAGGGACCTCCAGAGCCTGTGTCTCTACCTGCCTTTGAACTAAGGACTTGCTGCATGTTAAGAAAACACAATGACCACAACACCACAGAGGGGTTTTTTTATTTTTTTTTTTTTGTCTGCGCTTAAACTTGGGAAACTATTCTGTTACTAACCCTTTGGCCGACTCCGATTGCTGTGGGGTTAAGGAATTCTCTCTTGTTCATTCTGTGCCCTCAGGACGGGACCAAACCAAAGGAGGCCAGCCCCCTGGGGTCTCTGTTGAAGCAAAAGGTCCTCTCTGGTTTGGCGGCTAATAAACAGCTTTATTGCTCAATAAGGCACAAAGTGCCAAACGTGTTCCCAGCAGAGCCGGGCCCAGTCAGGCTGCTAATACAATCAATCCTAGTATCTTTATACCCTTAACCAAACAGTCTGACGTCAGGGCATCCAATTACAGAAATCATCAATGAAACTTAGAAAAGTGAACCCGTTCTCAGCAAGATAGAGGGCATGTGCGAGGGAGTGAAGCGTCTCTCTCAACCAGCTCAATTAACACATTCCAGTAGCCCATCCTGTAGGCCTCTCACGCTGGGTGACAGAAAGTTCACTCTGGTCTCTGTGCAGAAGCAAGAAGCTGAAGTGGTTTCTGTTATACAAGATGGCTTCTAGCTAAATATGAAATGGTTTCCACAACTCCAACCCAGACCCAGAGACACAGGGGTTTACAAGCCAGATGATCAATGTTTGCTGCACTTCTCCCTCTCCCAACTGTGCCAAACCTCAAGGCCAACTCTACAGTCCCAGCAGCTGGGGGAGATGTGCATGTCAGAGCCTCTGCCCACTGAGCTGTAGCCTTCTGTGCCCAGGGAGTCAGACACAGCCAGGGCGGGAGGGAAATGGGGATTGGCTGCACTTTGGGAGTCAAAGGTGTTGTCTGGGACCATAGAATAGAACAGTTTTACCAAGTGCCCCCCCCCCCCCCCCCCCCCAGGGCACCATGGCTTAGCTGGCTAAAGCACCTGTCTAGTAAACAGGAGATCCTGGGTTCAACTCCCAGTGGTGCCTTGTTTCAGCCTTTGCTCACATTTTCATAGGTCCTTCTGGGACACAGAAGAGGCCTCCCCTGGCCACCCATGGAACTGCTGGTTCAGGAAAAGGCTGATTGGGAGGAGTGCACGGCTCCCCCAGTCGCTGGGTCTGTGGCCTTTGAGGTTCTGCAGGGTTGTGGGAAGGAGAAGTGCAGCAAACTTTGATTATTTGGCTTGTAAACCCCTTGGTCTCAGGATTGAGGTTGGAGTCCCCAGGTGGAGCCCGGCCCCTATTTGGTTTGGTCCCTTCCTGAGGGCACAGAGTTAACAAGAGAGAATTCCTTCCCCCACAGCAAGCTGAGTTGGCCAAAGAGTTAGTAACAAAATGTTTGTTCACCCTAATGGGGTGACCTGATGCCCAAATTCCTGCTGCCCCAGACTGCCTGCAGGGGCCTGGCTCCCCAGCCCAGCCATAGAGGGAGGCTCAATATCTCCAGGAGGCCTGGAGCATGTGCCCAGCACAGAGAGCTGCTGCCAACTGCTCGTCGCCTGCTTCAGTGGCCCAGCAGCTGCCCCCTGAACCCAAACTTGCTCCTGCTCCTCCAGCTTCTCTCCCTGATGCACCCCACGGCTGCCGAGGTCCCTGCGCATGAGGCAGTGGGATCATCCGAGGCAGGCGCCAGTCCCAGCCCCATCCCCGACCCCCCCCTCTTTCTTCCTCCCCTTTTCGCCTGCCTCCTCCCACCTCCCAGGCTCTTCCCTCAGCCCCTCCCCAGTTCTACATTCCCCACAGAGAAACCAGAGAGTTTGTTCTTTCCACAGGGAAAAGTCCTGTTTGTGTTACCAGCAGGGCGGTGGGAGGGGGGAGATGCACAAGCCCCACGATGGGCTGGGGGATGGCAGCCGTGTGCTGCTGCTGAAGGGCCCTTGCGAGCTGCTCAGCCTCTGGCCCCACCCTGGCAGGATCGTCTCCGCCTTGTGCTCACAACTATTCTGGGGGACACTTGGGGGACGTTCGACTCGCCAAGGCCCAGCCAGGGGAGGAGACAGAGGAACCTCCCTTTGACAGGTTCAAAAGCATCTCCCTGATGGTCTAGTGGTTAGGATTCAGCACTTTCACTGCTGTTGCCTGGGTTTGATTCCCACTCAGGGAAACCAACCTCATCTGTATTAATGAGATCTTCTAAGTCTTTGTCCTTTTCCATCACAGGGAGGGCCAGTGGGCTGAGGGAAGGGAGAGGCTGGGGTGCCAGAGGCAGGCTCTGACTGGGAGACACTCCCAGCAGCCAAGCACATTTCTCAGGCAGCCCCTTCCCTGCGCAGGGGGTACAGGTCATACCCCTGGGTGAATAAGAGCTTGTGGGGACTGGCCAGGGCTTCAAGCAGGCAGCTCCCATTGGCCACAAACAAGCCTGGAGCAGGGACCAGGCATGAAGCCTTTTCCTCTCCAGCTGAGAGACACAAAGGGCCCAGCAGCCCCTTCTCTCAGCTGTGCGTGGGGGCAGGGCGAGCAGGGAATCTGCCTGAGGCTTCTTGCTGCCATGTTGGGTGGCTTCATGGGCTGGATCCAGCCCGCTGGCCTGTATTGCCCAGGCCTGGCTTAGAGGGAACCTTGGCTCTGGGCTGTGGGGGAGGGGCGCTGTGGTAAGGCCAGTCTCGCCTTCTTGGGCAGGGCATGACGCCATGTGGCCTGGCTGCCAAACATCCCAGACAGAGAATTACAGGCTAGCGAGACCTGCATCCAGCAGCCAAAGTAGCTCAGTGGGGAGAGCATTAGACTGAAAATCTAAAGGTCCCTGGTTCAATCCCAGGCTTTGGCAGGTGCTGGCATGTGGCAGTAACTTCCCTGGTGTTCAATTCTTGCCTTGCTGTTTTTGGTTACAGCTTGGTATTGACAAATCAAGATCATCTCATTAGCCCCGACGCTGACTTCTTCCTGTTAATTGCTGCCTCATTGACTACTGCCCACCCAGTGCTGGCCCTAGATATGGAACAGGGCTGATGGGGATGTGCTAGGGAATTGGTGGTTTGTGTAAATCCTTGAGAATTGATCTTCTTGCCCCTCTGGCTCAATTCTACTTTGTGCTTCTTCACTTTCTCAATGTAAGGACTTTGGAGAAAACTCTCAAATGTCTGCTCCAGTAGCGCAATGGGTCAGTGCACAGTATTTATAAAGCAGTGTGTGTAGGAGACATGCTGAGGTTGTGAATTCAAACCTCACCTGGAGCAGTGGTTTTCAGTCCCTACTGGGCTGTCCCCTTCCAGTAATCGCTGTGGGAGCTGGAATTCTAGCCCAGAGGAGACTGTCAGTCAAATTCCCCCTTCAGACTTGTCAGACTGAATGGTGGGTGGCCAGGGAAGGCCCTTCTTGCTTCCAGGGTCTTGTTGCTGGTCTTCTCCCCCCCCACTCCTTACCCAGCAGCAGCTGCTGTCCCTTTCGGCCATTGGGTCAGCTCAGGGAGGGAGGCAGGAAATGGGGCAAAGGAGCCAGACAAGCTGAGGGAGGTGGGGAAATTCTGATCTCTGCATCTCCCCATGTGAGGGTTTGTCTACACGTCATTCCTCTTTCCAGAGAGAAATGCAAATTCAGCTGAGTGACATTGCAAATGAAGCGGAGATTTGCATAATCATGTCTGGCTGCTATGTTGAAATATGCTATTTTGAACTAACAGGCGCTGTCTAGACACAGCTCTTTGGAAAGAAAACCCTTCTTTCAAAATCACCCTTATTCCTTATGAAATGAGGTTTAAGGGTTAGTTCTGACGAAGGGTTTTCTCCTGCAATAAGCGTATCTCAACAGCGTTTTGTATTGCAAAATAAAGTATTTTCAAATAGCACCAGTCTGTGAATATGCAAATGAAGTGCAGGATATTTAAATCCCAGCTTCATTTCCAATGTTGAGTGTCTACATTTGCATCCCTCACAGGCTCTCTGGGCAGTGATACCCCAAGGGAATGACAAGGGCATGTGGTGCTGGCTTTCCTGTCCCAGCAATTGGAGTCAGAGCCCTGCCTTGCCAGTGCCAGTCACAGCAGCCTCTGCACCCGCTCCAGGCTTGTGGTTTCCTTCTTCCCAATGCACCTCCCCAATCAGCCTTTTCCTGAACCAGCAGCTCCATGGGAGGCCTCTTCTCTGTCTCAGAAGCACACAGGAAAACATGAGCAAAGGCAACAAGGCACCACTGGGATTTGAACCCAGGATTTTCTTCTTACAAGGCAGGATCTTTAGCCAGCTAAGCCATGGTGCCCTTTTTGGCTACTCCCCCCCCCCCCCCCCAATATAGAGCTTTTTCAGGATAACTTTTGTATTTGTGAAAAACTCTGCTGCATTCATGGAATGGGTCAACTCTTTTAGATCAGTTTCCAAAAAAGTGGCTATGTTCTTTCAGAAGCCCTGTATTCCTCACTGTATTAGGAGTAAGGCTCTTCCCAAAGAGAAGGTTTTCCCCACATTTGCGCCCGTGTAGATGGGCCAAATGTCAGAAAAGCCTCTTCTGAAAAAAGAAAAGTGTCTCTAAAACTGTTCCAATTTATGGTCCCAGACAACACCTTTGAATTCCAAGGTGCAGCCATTCCCCGTTTCCCTCCAGCCACAGAGGGGTCTCAAGGCCTGTGCAGCCAAGAAATGTGATTGACAGCTCATACCCACAAACTTTTTGTCAATTGCAGAGCAACCTAAGGATTACTTGCCAAGCAGGCACTACAGGCCAAGGTCAGGCTGGAACCAGGGGAAGCAGGAGGCAGGAAGAGCCCCAGTCTGCACAGCTCCTCTTTGCGCAAAAGCCAGGTAGAAACATAGTCTCTTCTCTTATTACCGCTCCTCTGGGTGTCCTGGTAAGCACAGCGCCTGCTGCCTGGGATGAGCCCAACTCCCACATGACAGAGGGGGTGACATCAGCTGATAATGCCCCTTGGTGCCAGCCTGGGGAAGGGAGATGAATCTGGCAAGGCAGCTGCTGGAGGCTTGTGGCTTGGCCTCCCCTGCCCTGGGAGGCTGGTGCATTGGGCCGGCTCTGCCTGCTGCCTCCCTTGCGTGACTTTCCCAGTGCACACAGGCCAAATGTCAGAAAAGCCTCTTCCAAAAATAGCAGAAGAAAAAGCTGCACAAATTTGGTCTTGAAATGTGCGTAGAATTTTTCCAGAAGAGCCGTGCAGTGTAGACACAGCCTGAGTGTTGCTCAGCACTAGTAGAGACAGGGAGGGACAAAACGATTTAACGGCACTTGCAGCCTTTCAGAACAACCCCCAGCCCCAACCCCAAGAACCAGCCCTTCCCTCCGCCCTCACTGGGGTCAGCTGGGAACTGCCTGGACTCAAGCCCACCCCGGTGTCAGACTAAAGATTGCCTGGTCTGTAAAAGCTGTGCCCTGGAAATGAGAAAGCAGCTAAAGTGACTCAAACCCACAACCTTTGAATGTCAAACTTGGCTCACCCTAACCACTGCAGCTTAAAAGTCCAACGTGCTTTCTATTGCACCACAGAGCCTGACAGACTGTGGATCTTGATATCTCCACTCTCTGCTTTGCAGCATGGCAATTGCTGGGGGAAAAGAAAGGGGAGCCAGGTCTGTCTCTTTTGGGAGAGCAGGTAGGAAGATAGAGGGGGCAACTGAACCCAGTGAGAACTGAGCTGCTGTTGGAGAACGGGGGTATCAATCCCACTGCTTCTTACATGCTAAGCAAGCATTCTACCACTTGAACTAATTCCTCTGCTTGCAAAAGCCTTTGCTTCCTCACCTACCTTGTTCCAGAGCCCACAACATCCCTGTGGCTGCCCAAGGCTCCTTTCTGAAAGGGCCATTTGTGAGACTGACACCCGTGGGCCGGCTAACTTGAAGGTATAGAACATGGTGCTCATATCACACTGGCGCATCTTAAGAGCAAGCCCCTTGTTTCAAGCCATAACGGGCTCGCTATTCTGATGTCCCTGCAAAGCTCATGGCACGAGGAGGGAGGGATGTTTCGGAATAGTGATTTATTTTGAAATAAGGGCCGTGGAGCCAGCGCCAAATTACAAAATAAGCTATTTCAAAATTGACTTGAAATAAGCTACACAATTGCATCGCTTATTCTGAGCTATGGGATGCACCCTAGTGAGTTAGAGCCCAGCTCTGCCCCCAGCTCCCTGCTCCACCCACCCACCTACCTACTGACTCCCTCGCTGCCATGGGGCTGTTTGCATTGGCCTCTTCTCTCTGTAGCCAGGCTTCAGCCAGGACTGAGACTCAGGCAGGAGAATGTGACCCGGCTCTGGGTGGAAAGAAACCAAGTAAAGCAGGTCCTAGTGGGCATGAACTGGGCACCAGTTTGGCTTAGTTGATTGAGGGGTGGTTGGTGTCATGGGCAGCGCTCAGGACTCGGAAACCTGCAAACTGAGGCCCCTTTCCTGCCTCCATTCCCGGGCTGACCCAGGGGCCAAAAGGGGCTATGGCTGCTGCTGGCAGGGAAGAAGCTGGGAGGCAAGGTGCTGGCAGCAAGAGATTCCGGCTGCCTCTTTGCCCTGGGTCTGCCGGCCGCCAGCCACCTTGGCCAACCCTCAAACCAGCTGAACTAGCCAGCCCACGTCACAGTGAGTCGCCAGTGGCCCTGTCAGAGAAAAGCCATTGGCAGCTGCAGAGACATCCTTTCTTGAAAGGGCCATTGGTGAACTGCACTTTTGTAGGCCGGCTCAGCTGGTTAGAGCGTGGTGCTAATAATGCCAAGGTCATGGGTTCAAGCCCCATGCTGGCCACAGGGGTGTTTGGTTTGGTGACTTCCCTTCCCTTAGCTGCCTGTTATGGACAGGAAAGCAGAAAGAAGCAAAAATGTGAGCTTTGCAGGAAGCAGGGCAGAGATCTGGTAGGGGGAGGCTCCAGCCTGTACAGCTCCAGTGGCTAAAAGGGCCTTGGCCTGGCTTCCTGTCCCCAAAAGCAGGGGACCTGATGCCCAAATTCCTGCTGCTGCAGTGGCTACCTCAAGGCACCAGCTGGGGGGCAGGCTCTGGAGCCCAAGCCACACGGGGAGACTCAATATGACTGGGAGGCCTGGAACGTGTGAGCCCTGCTCAGAGGCTGCTGCTGGGGGCCTGCTTCAGTGGCCCAGCAGCTCAAGTTCCCCTGAACCAGCTTCTCCCCCTGTAGCCTCCCCCCCCAGTGCTGCTGAGGCCCCTAACATGAGGCAGTGGGACCACCAGAGGAAGGTGCCAGCCTTAGCCCTTCCTCCCAGCCTCCACCCCTCTCCCAGGGTCTTTCCTCAGCCCCTCCCCGGTTCTACATTCCCCACATAAAAACCAGAGAGTTTGTCGTTTCAACAGGGAAAAGTCCTGACTGTGTTACCAGTGCGGGGAGGGGGAGGGGGAGTGGGAAAGGGGCTGTGTTGGCGGGGGAGACACAGAGGGCAAAAAATGAGGAGTAAAGTTAGTTGGAACCAAGGGGCTGGGTTTGAACTACTGCAGAAAAAAGGACTCTGCCCCTGGAGCTGCCCTGTCCTCTCCAGAGCCCTTAGGCTGGAACTGGGGACGCCTGAGTCCAGGCAGTGCCCAGCCAAGGGGGAGGGAAGGGCTGGGGGATGTTCTGAAAGGCTGCTGGCACCATTAGACCCTTTTTTTTAAGCAGTGAGGGAGAGGTGGGAAAGGAGCCTGAGTTAACCTCTTGGGTCACAGCTGCTGTAACATGTGGCAAGAAAGTTGACTAAGGCCATGAAAGTAGACTATGGAGTTGTTTGGTAAAAGTTGCCAGCTGCTTCCCTGACTGGGAATTGAACCCAGGCCACAGCAGTGAAAGTGCTGGATCCTAACCACTAGACCCTCAGAGACACATAAAGCATGTCTCCTTGCTCACCTACACTAGCCTTTCACAGGCCATTTAATGTCCACTTCAGGATGCGGGGAGGGTCCATTCTCCCTTGCCCAGAGGGGACAAGAACAGCCAAATAGAACATCAAAGCAGCCAGACTGGGACATGCCAGTTTGCCAGACCAAATAACTAGCCCCCCCACTCTGGAGTCTCTGCCTCTCATGGGCCTTCTCATCCTCAGGCTCTGCTTTTTCTCCAGAAAGACCCTGCTCTGCTCCAGCCACCTCCCTCCGGCTGTCACTTCTAGAGCAAAATGCATCCCCTTCATTCTGACTTTGCACACCTGGGATTTTAGCACTCAGAGCTGCACCTAACACCAGCATTGGCTAGTGAGGGGTCTGAACAGCTTCTGCAGAGAGGGAGAGAGAGAGAGAGCCACTGTGGAGCATCCTTGTCAACTGTCTCAGAAAGCAGAGGAATGTAAATTCTTTGTCAGGTGGGACAGTGCCAGAGACAGAAATTCACCTTCTAACTGTCCCTTCTTCAACTTTAGCTCCTGATTAAGCCCCTTTGAAGAAGCCAGATACACAGGAAGGGCTGATCACACCTCTCTGAAAATCAACTTTCCATGGGTATCTGTAGCTGGCTCCAAGTCATGGGACTTGACATCTCGTCTCCCTCCCGAAACCAGGGAAGTGTCTCCCACTGCTGCAGCCTCCTGAGGCTCTATGGCCGTGTCTGTACAGCAGGGACAGCAACACTCACAGCCCCACAGGAGGGTCCCTGGCCTAGCAATGTGAACCCCTGAGCAGCCTCTGATGTTCCCTGTGTGAGCCCCAGAACCAGCCCTGAGTAAGGGGGGCAGAGGGGGAGCAGCTCACACATGCCAAGGGGCTGGCCAGGAGCAGGACATGAGCCCTGGGAGGCAGCAGTGACATCACAGGGGCCTTGTTCAGCACCTCAGCTCATTGGCTGGGAGGCAGTGACCTCACAGAGGGACCATGGCAACAGCCAGGTGGGACAGGCTGCAGGGCTGGGGCATCTCAGAGACCCCCATGGCCTGGCTGCCTGGAATCTCCTTTGTGAGGTTTCCCCTTGAGGTCAGAAGGGATTGAGGGTCCCAGCTGGGAGTGTCTCTCTGGAGATTTCCCCTGTGGGGCAGGCAGGGTTGCAGGAGAGGCTGGCACTGAACCTCCAAGAGAGGCAAGAGAAAGGGCTGCAAGCACCCGGTGAGGATGGGATTTGAACCCATGCATGCAGAGCACAATGGATTAGCAGTCCATCGCCTTAACCACTCGGCCACCTCACCTGAGCTGTTACAATTTGCTTCAAATCACATGAAGTCAGCACTTCAGGGAACCTTTCTGCCACTTGCTGACTGGCCAAGGACACCCAGGGCTGGAAGGTTTTGGCTTTTCACAATGTTCCCTGGGCTGTTGTACAAAGCTCAGTGCTCGTAACAAACCCAAACACCCCCTGGCTACATCTACCCTGTTTTGTGCAAAAGGTCTTGCCCAACAGTGTGTCCACACTGCCATGTGCTGTTGCACAAGAGAAGTGCTTTTCTGTTAAGCAGCCATGGCAGTGTGGACGGTCTCCTGCGTAGGAAAGCTCTGACGGGCATTTTAGATATTTGGCTTTCTTGAGCAAGAAACCCCTGTTGTCGGTCCACACTGCCTCCTTGTCTACGAGTTCTTGCACAAGAG
Organism: Pelodiscus sinensis; assembly: GCF_052426305.1. Taxonomy (NCBI): domain Eukaryota; kingdom Metazoa; phylum Chordata; order Testudines; family Trionychidae; genus Pelodiscus; species Pelodiscus sinensis. The sequence continues at coordinate 29,186,726 of NC_143070.1, forward strand.
GGCTTATTACTCATGGGGAGAGCAATAACTTCTGTGCAAGAAGCCCTGTTGTCTGATGCTGCACTATAAATTTACTTGTGCAAAAATGTGCCTTCAGTGTAGACGCTCTGCAAGTTTTTACACAAGAGCAGTTGCTCTAGCACAAAAAGCCTGCTGTGTAGACGTAGCCCTGCAGTGTAGACACAGCCTGAGAGGCACGAGGAAATGAAGTGGCCAGAGCCTCACCCCAGCAGGCTGGTCCTCAACAGGACGGGCACGTCTACACAGCACCCTCACCTCGAAGTGAGCTGTGCAATGTGAGCGGCTGCCCGGGACCCCAGGGGAAGGTCTGTGGGGAGTTTCCAAGGCAACAACAACTACAAAGTTTTATAATCTACACTCATGTGACTGTGATTTATTCCTCCACTAACAAGTGTCTCTGAAGGGATGAGAAATGCAGGGCCCAGGTGCAGGGAGCCGGGTCACATTCTCCTGCCTGAGTCTCAGTCCTGGCTGAAGCCTGGCGACAGAGAGAAGAGGCCAATGCAAACAGCCCCATGGCAGCGAGGGAGTCAGTAGGTAGGTGGGTGAAGCAGGGAGCTGGGGGCAGAGTTCAGCTCTAACTCACTAGGGGTGCGTCCCGTACTTCAAAATAATCAATGCGCCTATTTTGAAATAGCTTATTTTGTAATTTGGCGCTGGCTACACAGCACTTTGAAATAAATCCCCATGCAGGGACGTCGGAATAGCGAGCCTGTTATAGCTTGAAATAAGGGGCTTGCTCTTAAGACGCGTCAGTGTGATATGAGCACCACGTCCTCTAAACCTCTGAGCTAGCCGACCCACAGTTGTGAGTCTCACAAGTAGCACTCGCAGGGATGTTGTGGGCTCTGGAACAAGGTGGGTGAGGCAGCAAAGCCTTTCACAGGCAGGGGAATTAGCTCAAGTGGTAGAGTGCTCGCTTAGCATGCAAGAGGCAGTGGCATCAATGCCCACATTCTCCAGTTACAGCTCTCTCTTTTAATTTCAGTGGCCCCCTCCATCTTCCTTCCTTCTCACCCAAAAGAGACAGACCCCGCCCTCCCCCCCCCCCCCCCCCCCGCAATTGCCATGCTGCAAAGCAGAGAGTGGAGATATCAAACTCACCAGCCCATCAGGCTCTGTGGTGCAATGGAAAGCACATTGGACTTCTAAGCTGTAGTGGTTAATGTGAGTCCAGCTAGACATTCAAAGATTGTGGGTTCCAGTCCCACCAGAGTCACTTTAGCTGCTTCCTCATTTCCAGGATGCAGCTTTTACAGACCAGTCAATCCTTAGGCTGACACTGGGGTGGGCTGGCATCCAGGCAATTCCCAGCAGACCCCAGTAAGGGTGGAGGGAAGGGCTGGTCCTTGGGGTTAGGGGCTGGGGGTTGATCTGAAAGGCTGCAGGTGCCATTAGACCATTTTGTCCCTCCCTGTCTCCTACTAGTGCTGAGCAACACTCAGGCTGTGACACGGCTGCCAAACATCCTGGACAGTTAATAATGAGCCAGACGGGTTTGTTGGCAGCTCAGTGTGCGGAGCCTTAGATGAAACATTTAAAGGTCTGTGGCTCAATCCCAGGCTTTGGCATGTCTCTCGGTGCAGCAGGGCCCTCTCTGCTCCCCTGGCCATGCTCGTGCCCTGTGACATCCCCTCATCCATCCTGGCAGCAGCCCATCTTTGCTTCTAAACCTCCCTCAGATTGGCTGCTTCTGCTTCCTTGGCTAAAGTCCCTCCCCCTGTGCGTGTGGCTGGCAGGGATTGCTAGAGGGATCCATTTACATGTAGCTTCACTGAAACCCCCCTCACTGGCCTGCGCCCAGGTCAGTCCATGTGTGTTAAAGGGCCTCAGGGAGCACAGAGCAGAGGGATCCCCTCGACACACACACACAGTCCCAGCCCCAAGCCTCCCCCATATCCCAGATCCTGTGCCCTGACTTCTCTACCCTCCCACATCCTCACCCCTGCCCTGAGCCCCCCCCCCACTCTCACACACTCCCCAAATCCCTGCCATGAGCCTCCCACACTCCACATTTTAATTTCTTACAGGTACTGTCCTATCACAACCCCTCCCCCAACTTCCTGCCTTGAGCCTCCCCCTCCCTCCTGCCCAGCCCAAGGGGTGGTGCCCAATAGAACAGGCCCTGTGAGAAATGTGTCACTTTCACCCCTGGGAGCAGCTCAGCCATGCAAAGGGGCTGCCTGGGGCAGGACATTAGCCCTGGAGGGCAGGTGTGGGTGTGGCAGTGACATCACAAGGGCCTTTTGCAGCCCCTCAGCTTATTGGTTAAAGGAGGTTGGGAGGTGATGACCTCACAGAGAGTCCATGACAATGGCCAGGTGGGACAGGCTGCAGGGCAGGGGCCATCTCAGAGGCCCCCTCCCCCCCCCCATGGCTTTGCTGCAGGGAGTCTCCTTGAGAGTTGCCCTTGAGGCCTTTTTGGAGCCTTCTCCTTTCCCACGACTAACTGACCTAGAAGGTCGATGTCTCTGTGGAGAAGGGAAGAGCTTCCAAGAAGACCATTGTATGTATAACAGGAGAATTAGCTCATGTGGTAGAGCGCTTGTTTTGCATGTGAGTGGTAGTGGGATCGATACCCACATTCTCCAATGAGGGGAAAAATTTCCAATTTTTCTTTTTACCAGCAGAGCCAGCCAGGGGGCTAAGTGGCTCCAGTAGGCCCCCCGCCCCGGCCCCCACTTCCTACTTACTCTCCCCAAAAGCCAGCCACGTTGGGGCAGAGAGCTGCTGGACACCAGCCCTCCTGGGCCGGACAGTGGCAGAAGCACTGGAGACAGGTTGCAGGTGGGGCAGAATTAGCTCCATTGGAAAAGTGCTGCCTTTGCGCATGAGAGGTAGCAGGATTCACTCCCATCTTCTCCCACCTGCTCGCTGGTGCTGAGGGGCCAGCCCCTTTCCTGCCGCCCCACAATGCGCTTTGTGCAGGGGCCTCTGGTCTTTCTGCCAAGGCGCGTGGCTGGGAGCCAGGACTCAGGACCCTTCCTAAAATATACAAATCCCTGCCCCCCACAAGTCTCTGTTCCACTCACACGCTCTGGCTGCCGCCCACATGGAGCTCAGGGGCCAGGTGGGTGACTTGCCTTGCAGCTGTGACAGCATCAGACCCCTGCCACCCGCCTGCTCAGTGTGGAGACCAAGCCCAAGGGTGGCACCTGGGATGTGAGTTACACAAAAGCCTCTTGTCTCTTGTTCCTCATCCAGTTCCCAACATTGGCTGCAGACACCACTTTCTGTGGGGGTGTAGCTCAGTGGTAGAGCGTTTGACTGCAGATCAAGTGGTCCTTGCTTCAAATCCAAGTTCCCCCTTGGAAAATTTCCTTCTAGTGGAAATATTTTCCTTTCCAGTTCCATCACAATCTGGCTTTACATTGCTTGAGGTTCTTGACATTAATAAGAACCCATAATGCAGAGCTACTCAACTTTGGAAGCCCTGGTGGCCACAATGAATGGCATTTAACCAGGATGGACAGGGCAGGTGGCCCTAGTTAGTGTATTCCAGGAGCTGGGAATGGGTGACAGGAGGCATCACTTAACAAGTGTCTGTCCTGAGGATTCCCTCGGGACAATGAAATTGGCTGCTGTTGTGAGACAGGATCCTGGGCTAGTTGGGCAACTGGCATGGCCCAGTCTGGCTGCTTTGATGTTCTGTTTGGTTTCTGTTCTTGTCCCCTTTGGGCAAGGGAGAATGGACCCTCATTACCCTCATCCTGCGAAAGGCTAGTGTAGGTGAGTAGTGTAGGTGAGCAAAGAGGCATGTGTCAGGTGTCTCTGGTGGTTAGGATACAAAACTCTTGCTGGTCTGGTCTGATTCCCACTCAGGGAAACCAGCCAGATGTTTCACTTGGCCACTGTCTAGTCATTTTTCTCACCTCAGTGTCTCATTGTCTCATGTAAAAGCAGCTGTGACCCAAGAGGTTACTTCAGGCTCCTTCCCACCACTTCCTCACTGCTAAGGCAACACTTGCCATTTTCACATGGGGCAGAGCTGGGTGACTCAAACTGCCCCTTCTCTCTCTCTCTCTCTCATGGGCAGTGCTACAGGAGGAGAAGCTGACACTCTGCTCCATGCTTCCTTTCCACTCTTTCACCTTTCAGAACTTTTTTCTCCTTGCTTGTTCATAGCAGGTAGGTACACAAAGGCAGGGCATCAAACCAAACAGCCTTGGCACCAGCATGGGGCTTGAATCCATAACCTTGGCATTACTAGTATCAAGCATTAAACACCCAAACCAGCAGTGCCACAAGAGAGCTGTTGGAAAAAACACTACAGACAGCTACAGGGACGTCTCTGCAGCTGCCAAGGGCTTTTCTCTGATGGGGCCACTAGTGACTCACTGTGATGTGGGCTGGCTAGTCCAGCTGGTCTGAGGCTTGGTCAAGCTCATCTTGCCCTACAGGGCCACTGGCAACAGCTGCTCTCTTGTGTGCTGCTGTGGGGAAAAGCTTCCCTGACAGCTGCTGATCTAGCTTGGTGGGGACAGTGTTAAACTGAAGGTTTAAAGGTGTCTGGTTCATTTCCTGGCTCTGGCAGGAGACCTTTGTTTCTGTGGCTGAGCTGTTGGTTGGGTCCTCTGTAGAGAACCTGTCTGTCCCCCCTAAAAGGGCCTTGCCTGCTCTGCCTCATCCAGGGGAGGGGAAAAGAACTCTCCTTAGAAGTAGAGTCAAACCAGCCACCTAGGGGCAGCTGCTCCAGTCCTCTGCTCTATAAGCTGAGATATGGAGGGGATGCTTCTCTGTCAAGGTGTATCTGTACACAAGGGCAGGAACAGAATCCTGGAATCACCTTCTGCCCAGACTCACCCTCTTGGAAACAGCTGGTTGTAGAGGTGAGGACAGAGGGTCTGTGCCCATCTGCCAGTAGCTCCTGGGGTGGGGGGCAGGGCTTTGTGTGTTGGTATCACACGTGACATCACAATGCCCTGATGCACATGGCTTGACACCCCCTCCTGGAGCAGCAGCAGGCTGGGAGGGTGGCGCGCTGGGATGGAACAGGCTGTCAAGCCTCTTTGGCTCCTGCCATCTGCTGCTACATGGCACCAAATTTTGGAAAACCCTGTTCTCTGGACATGTCCCTTCTGCCTCGTAGAAAGAGTGTCCTCTTCAGTCTGGACGTGGCACTGAAAGAAGTAGAAGGAGATTGACAGGGGATGGGGAGAGTGGGGAGAGTGTCTCAGGAGTTTGTTGCTTTGGTTAGAGGTGTGGCCAAAACACAGGCCTCGCTGTGAGGAAGATTTGAACCTTTGCAAGGAAAGTCTATTAGATTTCAAGTCCAACACCTTAACCACTTGGCCATCACAGCTGTGAGCTCAGCGGTGCTTGGGCACCAGCAAACAAAAGATCTGAGGGCCACATTGTCATTCCCTTCGGTGGGGCCCTGCTAGACTGTAGCTGTGAAAGCTTAAAAATCAACAAATGGTCCTAGAATGAGAGAATCCTGCCTTGTGTCCATGTTTGCTGTCCCAGAGAGCGGCCCCATAGCTAAGCTGGCCCAGGCACCTGCCAGGTCTGGGGGAGGTGAGGGATGCAGCCCCCAGTGGTGCCTGGCCAATGTGTCTGCTCTTCCCACCATCCCCCCTTATGTAGCTGGAGGCAGCTTCCTTCAGTTGAGCTTGGCCATGTCCTCACAGCAGGAAGCCAAAGGCAGCAAGAGCAGATTTCTGGCACCTAGTAAGGTGCTCTCTGGTAATAAAGGTTTTCTGTCAACTTTTAAGTTCAAAAAATATGAACAGGAACATAACACCAAGTATACATGTTGTGTCCAAATATATTTATAACTGATTTAGACCAACTGACATTAACTGAGATTTTACAATGTATTCATCTCAATACATATGGATTCGTTGGGGGCCATAAAAGATAGATATTGCCAAATTACCTGTGGGGCCGTATTAAACCGGAACATGGGCCGCAATTGGCCTCCGGGCCGGACTTTGGACATGCCTGCCTTAGCCAAACAGTCTGACGTCAGGGCATCCAATTACAGAAATCCTCAATTAAATTTGGAAAAAAACAAAGCCTTATCAACAAGATGGCAGACAGGTACGAGGGAGTACATCTCCTGTCCCAACCAGCCCAATTAACACATACCAATAGCCCATCCTGTAGGCCTCTTCTCACGGGGTGACAGAAAGTTCACTCTGGTCTACGTGCTTGAGAGAAAAGCTGAAATGGTTTCTGATATACAAGATGGCTTCTAGCTAAACATAAAATAGCTTCTACACAGGGAACACGAGGCTTTTGTGTAACACACA